>NC_134797.1:19350973-19433473 GCF_046742065.1 Oratosquilla oratoria | reverse complement strand
GCCCTACCTATGAAAAACGCAAATATCCTAATCGGTGATTATAAAAGAAACATTCACACATGAAAAATACAGAAAAGTCAATCAAGGATTTATATATTTTCGGTGTAGTCTGATATAGTCATTAGCAGTCTAACTTGTAAATATAAAATATCAGGTCACGTGACCTGGATTCAGGCTGATCAGGTAAAACTACCAGATGACAAAAGGTTATTGGTTTTAGATGTATATATTGATTTTATATTTTATTGTTTAAAACTATAATTGATTTTATTCATATTAGTAAAAAATTAGTCAATGGTATGGTTTTCTTCTTGAATGTAAACGAAAATAGCTGAAATACTCTGCACATAATATTTCATGTGTTCTACTAAGCTGGTAGGGTTAGGGAAGACAGGAAGGCACTGTGGGAGGTATTGCAGATATATGGGATAGGAGGAAAGCTGTTAAGAGCAGTCAAGAGTTTTTACGAGAGTAGTAGAGCTTGTGTTAGGATTAGAAATGGAGAGAGTGACTGGTTTGAGGTAAAGGTGGGACTTCGTCAGGGATGCGTTATGTCGCTCTGGTTGTTCAGTTTAAACATGGATGGGGTGGTGCGAGAGGTAAATGCAAGGGAGATGGATCAGGGAGTAGAGATGGTTCAAGAAAATGGAGAATAGTGGGAGATAAACCAGTCGTTGTCTGTTGACGACACTGCGCTTGTGGCAGGATCAGAGAAGGGATTGAGGAAGTTAGTGAGAGAGTTTAGGAAGGTGTGTGAAAGAAGGAAGTTAAAAACAATGTGGATAAAAGTATGGTGATGAGATGTACAAGGGGAGAAAGTGACAGCAGACTGGAAGTGAGTATTAAGGGAGAGAGACTGGAGGAAGTGGATAATCTTAGATACTTGGGTGCGAATGTGGCAGGAAAGGGAGGAGTAGGGGTGGAGGTAGAATGTAGATTGAGAGAAGCGAGTAAATGTCTTGGTGGATTAAAAAGTGTAATGAGAAATAGGCATTTGGGAATGGATGCTAAGAGGAGACTGTATGAAGGAGTGATTGTGCTGACAGCACTGTATGGGGCAGAAACATAGAACATAAGAAAGGAAGAGAGGAGTTTGAATATGTTTGAGATGAGGTGCCTGAGAGGTATGATGGGATTATTAGGCTGGATAGAGTGAGATATGAGGAGGTGAGGAGGAGAACAAGAGTGGAGAGGGACTTGGGAGATAGGGTTGATGAAAGAGTATTAGGATGGTTTGGACACATTGAAAGAATGAGTGAAGAAAGACCAGTTAAAAAAGGTGCGGGTGGCAGAGGTGGAAGGAGTGAACATGAGGGGACCTAGGATGAGATGGATGGATGGGGTAAAAGGGGCATTGGGAGAGAGGGGAATGTCTATTGAGGAAGGACGGGAGAGGACAGAAGATAGGGGTAAATGGAGAATGGTTGTGAACGGGTGATGTGATGCATGAGGGGGAATGGGTGGGGAATAGGGAGTGAGGGACTATGTATGGGAAATAAATTGACACAGCCCAAAGGGATTTCTCCTCGTCTTCTCCTTTTCTGCATGAGGGGGCGAGGAGGGAGGTCGCCGATTTGATGAAGCGGCCTTGCTGTGGATGTGCTGTGTCATGCGAGACTGCTATTGACCCAGGGCAGTGGACAAGATGGGATGACCAGTCATCCAGGAGATACCAAGATAAGAGGAATGGAAGAGGGCGGAGGGGAGTGGAGTATGTAAGGGGTGGAATGAGTGGGAGTGGTTTCTATGCCTTTGCTATACGTATGTACTAACCTGGTGTTAATATTATTACCTATTTGGTCAATATAGATTTTACAAGCTTGATTTTAGCTGTCTGATGGTTAACTTTATGAAAAGTACTAACTGGCCTATTTTGTGAGACGACGATCGTCTCGTCAAAGGCGATTCCCCATAAGTTGATAGTCCAGCTATTTTAATTCCAAATGTGCTCTTCTCCTTCGCGTGATAAATCCTTTTCTTTTCCACCTTAGTTCCCAGAGTAAGGACCTAATTACTCTGTCCTCCGTTTGTATTCATCTACCACTTTCTAAGCCTCTTACAGTTTCATATGCCAGGTCTTACTAAATGTCCCCCGCTTGGTATTATAAAAGTCTTAACGTACCCAGACAGGCGAGCAGGAACAGCGAAGTCTTCATGGTGTCGGTGCTGCTGTACCACGAGGCCGCCGACTGAGGATTTGGGAGACTGACCCTCATTATATACCTCCATGTGGATGAGGTGACTCCCACAAAGGCACGCTGATAACGACGATAGCAAGCACGCTGCATAGTAACAAAAGAAAGCCGTTGGGAACTGCAGACGGAAGATTTGTCTTGAGTTTCTAGGGACGTTCTAGGGATTAAATTCCGTCACGGAAAAATAACGATGATGTAATCTAAGTAGATAGATATCTATTCGGGAACGGTCTACTGATAAATCTCTGATGGTCTGAACGTTTCGTGAATGAAACAATGCAGTATTCCTTTACTTACATTTTACTTAAAGCGAGAGAAAATGTCATCTTCATGATGCTCGTGTTTATACATTATATTCCGTGAAGATAGGTGCAGAAGCTTAAAAAAATGAACTTTAGTCTCGCTGTTGGATTAAAATAGAAGAAAAAAAAACAAGACACTTTATCTTAACCTTAGATAAAGAGCGATCATGCCACGATTTTTCAATCGAAGATGCCAGCTTCAGATTTATTTTGACTTAATCAAGTTATGTCTTCTTCTTCATTAGTTTGCCATTACTACCAAATATATATCAACTTTCAATTCTCTCATTTTGTCCATACCTAAACAAATAATATTAGAAGCACATAAGCTTAATAAAGTGTAGAGAATTCAAAATCTTTATCCTATGAAATATCAATCACTGTGTGAGTCGGATATTTTTCTATGTACTTAAAGACGTATGTATCTTTTTCCTCTCAGGGTGAAACCTGTCCCTACCGTCGGTGTAACTGGTTCTTTATAACGAGGTCATCTTATATATATATATATATATACATATATATATATATATATATATATATATATATAGATATATATATATATATATATATATATATGTATATATATATATATATTTATATATTTGTATATTTCGGCAGCAGGTTTTCCTGTAGATAGGTTTTATTGAAGAAAATAGCAATTGATGCATTGATGATCTTCTTGTGTAGAGTTTCAATACGTCTAACTATAGACTTGGCTTCAGGAGGTAAGTTTGCTATCGCAGGTCCAAAGGACATGATTCAAACTCAGAAGGGAGAAGAGTAGCGTTTTACTGGAGCTTGACGTTTCGTACACTATGTACATTTCAAAAGCAATGACAAAAGGTCAGAATACATAGACTTATATAGTAAAGGAGAGGATCATAGTGAACATAAAGAGAACCAATAGGAAATTGTGGTGTGAGGGAACCAATGGGAGAACAGAACGCTATTTTCTTCAATATATATATATATATATATATATATATATATATATATATATATATGTATGTATATATATATATATATATTTATATATATATATGTATATATATATATATATATATATATATATATATATATATATATATATACACACACACATTAGAAGTGTTTGAGAACTGAATACTTCGTAAAATCCTTGGAGTAGTGTACGATGAAGAGTACGAGCATTGGGGAAGACATAATATCGAACTACGACAGTTGTCAAGCCAGAATAAAATATAAGATGTGGTCAAGTCAACGAGATTACGGTGGGCAGGACATTGTGCCGGAATGGAAGAGAGCAGAATTCTTAAGAAAACCATGAATGGAAGGTTTGATGGGGGATCACACCACTTGGTAGACCCCGATATAGATGGGCGGATAATGTCAATAATGTTCAGGAAGTGGCACCCCAAGTATATATATATATATATATATATATATATATATATATATATATATATATATATATATATATATATATATATATATATATATGTACCAGCCAAATTACCCGCGCGTTGCTGCGGGCACATGATGATCATTTTAATTTTGATAAAATTTGTGAAGAAAAGTTACACGTATCAATATAACTCAATGGAAAAGGTAACAAAAATAAGCTAACTTTAACCCCTAACCTTAACCAAAATATTTTTTCAAATTGAATATAGTTATCCAAGTACCTGGAGTGATAGGGTATCAGAATATATATGGTTATGGGGGTCTACCTCCAAAACCCTAGGAGGAGTCAGTGAACAAACAAACAGGCAGACAGACAGAAAAATGAAAGATAGTAATCCAAGTACCTTGGGTTAAAAGGTTTCATAATATATATGGTCATTGGGGTCTATCTGCAAAAACCTAGGAGGAGTTCGTGAATAATCCCTAACCTAACCATACCCCACCTAACTTTAACCCTTAACCCTAACCAAAATATTTTTTTGGAAATGAAATATAGTTATCCAAGTACCTGGAGTGATAGGGTATCAGAATATATATGGTTATGGGGGTCTATCTCCAAAACCCTAGGAGGAGTTCGTGAACAAACAAACAGACAGACAGAGGCTACTACTTTATTATAGTATATATATATATATATATATATATATATATATATATATATATATAATATGTATATGTATATATATATATATATATACAGGTTGAGTCCCGATGTAACGGCAGCCTCGGGACTTTGGGAATGGCGTTAAAGCGATTTTGTCGTTAAATACATTAATAATTTTTAAATACCGGTATAGAAATACAGGTAATAAGAAAAAATAGGAAGAGCTTAGGGAAAAAATAACTGCACTTACATTGTTCATAGGGGCTTTTTCGGCTCCCAGAGTGAGGATTCTTCATACTGTACAAGATGATTATTTACATGGAGGACTGGGCTGCACGGCTGATATCTTGACTGGCTTCAGGGCTGATGTCAGCAGGCTCGATGGTGTCTGGCAGGGTGATGTCTGGGGTCTCTAGTGGGGTGGAACTGACTGGAGCATTGCTCATGACAGGCACCTTGTCTGGGGCAGAAGCTGGCCTAGGGAGTGGATCAATGTCTGGAGCAGATAAAGGGCCTGGTTAAGGCTGAAGGTCTGAAGCACTCTTGTCACACATATTCTTAAAAAGGCCCTGGATCTTCGTTTACTTTATGTATTTTGGTTTCTTAATTAAAAAGGCCTTTATGCTATACACCTGCATTATTTGCTGTTTTGTGATGAAAGAGCGCTGCTCCTGTCGAAGGAGATCTTCTCACGGGGGATCAGCATTTTGCTCATCGTTGTCGTCGTCACTCTCCTCACGCTGCTCACGCTGGAAATCCTCTGGTTTCGTAATCATTCTCACTATTTCCGCCGGAGATAATTGGTGGGGAACACGAGCATCGTCATCTACATCAAACCACTCCTCCAGGTCTTGACACTCAAGTTTCTGTGCCACTGAGCTGGTGTATACTTTGGCATATTCCATAACCTCCCACACGACAGACGCTCCTCACAAAATTTGAATCTGGTAAACACAGTGCTGACAGGTTATCCTGGTGAAATTTTCCTAGCTGCACACTAAAAATTTCCCTGTTTACCTCAGAATTCCCTTATCTACTCTAGAAAGTAGCATACTATTAACAGGCTTAATCCTGGGAAAAATTCCCTAGTTAATCTTAAAAATAGTTTATTATATTTCCCTGTGCAAGTCAAAATTTCCCTAACTTTATCTAGTAACACTGTGGTAAACAGCGCCACTGTTATGATGCTTCGTCAGTGGTAAACACACACTCGGTTCGGTCGCCTTTGCTGAGCGTCCACGGTTCGGTACACCTAATATGCCGCTAAATGCGTGAATGCCGTTCAACCCTACACCTATTGCCACAATAGTAATTTGTGCCGCTAAACCCGGGATTCCTGTAAATGCCGTGCCGTAAAATCGGGACTCAACCTGTATATCTATATACATATATATATATATATATATATATATATATATATATATATATATATATATTTGTGTGTGTGTGTGTGTGTGTGTGTGTGTGTGTGTGTGTGTGTGTGTGTGTGTGTGTGTGTGTGTGTGTGTGTGTGTGTGTGTACGAAAAAAGCTGGAGTCCGGGGTCCATAATGGTGGAAACGTAGAAAACACCAGACTCAAAAGTAGGTAATTTATTCCCGACGTTTCGAGTCCTGTCCGGGACTCGTCCTCAGGGGATACAATGGTATACAGAACTCACACGGTCTAAATATACGAGTAGCCGTGCCCACCGGAGGGACGCGACAACCTGCGCCCGGCGAGAGCGCGTGTGTGTGTGTGCGGGGGGGGGGGGGGAGAAGAGAGACGCGGTAACCTGCGTCGGGCGAGAGCGCGTGGTGGTGGAGGGAGAGGGGAGAGAAGGGGGGGAAGCCATTTACCCCCCGCCGTCGTTCCTGATATTTTTCCATCTCTCTCTTGCCCCTGCGTATATGGGGTTGAGTGTTATGAACCTGTTTATGCTGTCTTCGTTAGTGGCCCACGCCTACAAGAAGAGTCTGCCTCCTTTCCTATTGTTGTTGTAGAGTACAACAACACGTTCCCTGGCCTTTGCTCCCACACACTCATACACTCACACACACACGCGCGCGCGCGCGCGCGACTCGATGGCGTAGTGGTAGCGTTTGCGGCCGCCACTACAGTCGCCCGGGCTCGAATCCCACCCAAAGCTGAAATAATTTCAATATCGCTGCGCTGCGAGTCGTTACTCCAACTCTCGTGGGCGGGGAGTTGGGTGTGTGTGTGTGTGCGTGTGCATTACCCATAGATCTCTCCCACACACCCATCCGTCTCACTCCAAACAAATCTTGGCAGGGAAACGTGCCATATGTCAGTGCAGCTGGGGTCAATGATCATGAATTATGCTGCTGGTAACAGGCCTTAACTGAGTCTCACAGTACAGTCTCTGGTTTAATGCAATACCATTATAGCGATATCCTATGATTGTCTGAAGGCTCTCAGTGCTATAGACACGCCTTTTCAACTCTGCATTCAATATTAACGTTCCACAGCTGCACAACAGGAAAGGAAGCACAAGTGACTTGAAGATTCGGATCTTAGTCCTCCTGTATAAATATCGACCACGTCAGTTTATTTCTCTTATTCTCCGACCTTTTCTTCATGTGTAAGTTTCAATACATAGTTTGCAGCTGATGCCTGATATTTACTTGAATCCATAGCAACAAATCTTTTCCGTTTTATTGAACTTTGCAATCTTTTCCGTAGCTGTCGTCAGGACCTTCTTCACCTCACGTGGCCGAACAGCCAGAACTTTTATCATTTGATCTTATTGATGGAGATATTTTTATTTTTAGTTGTTTATTTATTATCATTGTTATTATCATTATTATGATCATTATTATTATTATTATTATTGTTATTATTATTATCATTACTATTATTATTATTATTATTATTATTATTATTATTATTATTATTATTATTATTATTATTATTATTATTATTACTATCATTATCATTATTGTTGTTATCATATCATTATTATTATAATTACTATTATCACTATTGTTATTATTATTACATTTACTATTATTATAATTATCATTATTACTATTATTATTATTATTATTATTATTATCATTATTATTATTATTATCATTATTGTTATTATTACTATTATTATCATTATTATTATTAGCAGTAGTAGTATATGTGTATGCATGAATATATATATATATATATATATATATATATATATATATATATATACATATATCATATCATATCATATACCAAAGGCTTTTTCCCCTTACAAGGGAGGTAGCCAAAAAGGGAAAGGCATAAAAACACTCCCACCCATTTCATCCCTAAATACACTCCACACCCCTCCCACCCTCCCTCTCATCTGAGCACCTCCTGGATGACGGGTCATCCCTGCACCATGCCCACTGCCCTGGGTCAGAAGCAGTGTCGCAAGACACAGCACATCCACAGCAAGGCCGCTTCATTTAATCGGCGACCCCCCTCTCCGTCCTCCCTTGCATATAAGGAGAGGACGGGGAGAAAATCCCTTCGGGCTGCATCAAAATTTTACTCACACATACTACCCCACCCCCACCCCCTGCCCATTCCTCCTCATGCAATCACAACATCATCCATATACAACCATTCTCCACTCACCTCTGTCTTCCGTCCTCTCCCTTCCTTCCTCAACAGACATTCCCCTCTTCCCCAAAGCCCCCTTCACCCCATCCATCCACCTCATCCTAGGACGTCCCCTCATGTTCACTCCCTCCACATCTGCCTTCCATACCTCTTTTACTAGTCTTTCTTCACTCATTCTTTCCATGTGTCCAAACCATCCTAATATTCTTTCATCAACCCTATCTCCCAAATCCTTTTTCACCCCTGTTCTCCTCCTCACCTCCTCATTTCTCACTCTATCCAGCCTAGTAACCCCCACCATACTTCTCAGACACCTCATCTCAAACACATTCAAACTCCTTCTCTCTTCTTCTCTTATGTTCCACGTTTCTGCCCCATACAGTGCTGTTGGCACAATCACTCCTTCATACAGTCTCCTCTTCGCATCCATTCCCAAATGTCTATTCCTCATTACACTCTTTAATCCACCAAGGCATTTACTCGCTTCTCTCAATCTACATTCTACCTCCACCTTCACTCCACCTTTTCCTGCTACACTTGCACCCAAGTATCTAAAACTATCCACTTCCTCCAGTCGCTCATATATATATATATATATATATATATATATATATATATATATATAGATAGATAGATAGATAGATAGATAGATAGATATAGATATTTATTTTTTAGATTGCTACCTCCATCGAAATAAGGAACAAAACTTTGAATTGGCTGTTCATTTGATTATTTGTTAGCAATATTCTGACAAATAGGTTAATTCAGTTTAAATTGAACTAAACCAGGATGTATGAAGGTTTCTATATGGCCACACCAAATCTCAAAAGTATTGGAGTCAATGACATGGTCAAGGTCACTTAAACAGTTTTCTGGACGTAGCTTCCTCATAACTTGTGCGTTATAATTCAAACCAAAATAGAAAACTTCAATGCATATGTATATGTATATATGAATATACAAAGAGGTTAATTAAGTTTAAATTGAACTAAACCAGGATGTATGAAGGTTTCTATGTGGCCACACCAAATCTCAAAGGTATTGGAGTCAATGCCATGGTCAAGGTCAACAGTTTTCTGGACGTAACTTGTGCGACATAATTCAAACCAAAATAGAAAATTTCAATGCATATGTATATATGTATATATATATATATATATATATATATATATATATATATATATATATACATATATGTATGTATATATATATATATACATATATGCATGTATGTATGTATGTATATATATACATATATATATATACATTTATATGTATATATATATATATATATATATATATATATATATATATATATATATATATATATATATATATATACCCATATATACATATATATGCGTAAGTAACCACTAGGAAAAGTAAACTAACGAAGCAGACACCTTCAGTGCAGATACAAAGAAGGAATTATAAAGTGAAGAAACAAGGTACAGAATATATGACATAGTGAAGAGGGCATTCGGAGAGGTAGTGGAAGAAGTACACGTGACGGACGTTTGAACCGTCCTGGTAACCAACAAGTATGGGACAACTGCTCATAATCTATACTGTATTATAATTTAAATAATTTTGAAATTTCATGAGAAATTTGTGAACACACGCTCCTAGTGTTTTTATTACACACACACACACACACACACACACACACACACACACACACACACACACACACACACACACACACACACACACACACATATATATATATATATATATATATATATATATATACGTATACATATGTATGTATATATATATATGTATATGTGTGTGTGTGTGTGTGTGTGTGTGTGTGTGTGTGTGTGTGTGTGTGTGTGTGTGTGTGTGTGTGTGTGTGTGTGTGTGTGTGTGTGTGTGTGTTTGTTTTGGTTGTGTTTATGATTCACCATGGTCTTGGATCACGTGTTGGACTCGTGGGCTACGGATATTTCCCTGCCAGAAGAGAGCTCATATATGACCGATCTATGGGTAATGCTGTGATTTTAAACGCACGGGCACACACATACACACACACACACACTCGCGTTGCGAGTCGTTACTCCAACTCTTGTGGGCGGGGAATTGGGTGTGTGTGTACGTGTTAGGTCAAAGTATTAGCCAGAGTTCGAGAAACTGAGGCATATCTGTTGCAAATAAAAATAATATTTATTAAGAATAAGCGTACAAAGAGGTACCCCATAGTTTTACTCGCTATGACATTTTCCCCTTCAATGACCTTGAAAGGTCAAACTCAAGGTCGCATATTTCTAAAGGGTTATTGATCGAAAAAGGTTGCATTCAGATCGATCTTTACTATATGGCACCATAGGGCTTTCTTTGGAAAAGGTATTCAACATTTAGCTGATGCTAATGTTTGTCGTGCCAGACCCTACTTACACATTTTGTTGTTGTTCTTTTTCTTCTTCTTTTAATCTTCTTTTTCTTTTCCTTCCTCCTCCTCCTCGTCCTCTTCTTCTTCTAGATCTTCTTCTTCTTCTTCATCCTCTGGGTCCCACGTAGACTCATCTCTCAATCTTCAGGTCTTCCTTGTTAAAAAAAAAAAAAAAATAGAAGCTCAGTTGACTCCATATCACCTGGAGTTGCTGGGCTGTCTTATCTTCATTTCTTTTCAGTGTCTCCATGGAAAAAAAAAATTGAATAACCTTGAAAGAATAAGAAGCTACTTAATTTTTACTTTAATTTTTATCTCTGCCTTCAACGAAGGTCACGTCCGCTCTATCTTTCATGACAAAGTAAGTGGTGACCGAAAAATGGTGGCGCAGTAGAAATAAGTAGTACCTCGTCTGCTAAAGCGCTGAGATGACAGACAAGCATGATGGATAATTTCAGATGGTCAAACTATTCTTCTCGTTCTCCAGTAGAATGATTTTTTTTTTTCTCTTTCCTTGTAATATTTCCAATATTTTCATATTATCTTTTTAAAACTTAAGTGGAAATTATACAATAATGTAGAAAATTAAGTATGGTTATATATCCAAGCCATTAAGATATCAAATTACAGATTCCTAATGACGACAGAAATGCATTTTAAATAATGTAAGTATATATATATATATATATATATATATATATATATATATATATATATATATATATATATATATACACTGTATGTATAGGCTAACAAGCTCTGCCGCTGGGACTCGAACCATTGTATGTGCGACTGATTAAAACAAGTCAAGGACGTTACCATTGTACCACACTTGATAGTCCAAAAAGCCCTTCTGGAACTTGGCCCAACCATTCTTCAATTACACTCGTATGGTACAGTATGTAATCTTGAATTCAAGTATATATATATATATATATATATATATAATATATATATGTATATGTATATGTATACATATATGTATATATATGTATATATACATATATATACATATAATATATATATATATATATATATGTATATATATATATATATACATATATATACATATATATATACATACATATATATATATGTATATATATATATATATATATATATATATATATATATTATATACATATATATATGTATATATATATATATATATATATATATATATATATGTATTGTGTGTGTGTGTGCATTTATATATATATATATATATATATATATATATATATATATATATATGTATGTATATATATATCGGAAGAAGACCATATCAAACACAAGATTTGAAAAAGTCAACAGCAACTAAAGCGTTGTTGATCTTGAATTGAAAAAAATCTTTCTCTCTAACAGTATGTCTTAGGAATAAGTTTGTCTGAGAGTTGTAAAGTAGGAGCCATGTCATGTAATCCTACAAACTAGATGACGGGATCTTAAGAAATATCATCAGGCGGAATGTAAAAAACATTGATGGCGCCCAACCCCTTGAACTCATTATCTTTTATCAGTCAAAGAAAAAGTGAGGAGGAAGAAGAATAAAACTACTAGCATAGTCTTCAAGATTAATTGTACTCCGACCATTCCTTTCTTCCAGCATAGTTATGCTATGTACAAATTCTCTTAGCAACATTAGGACTATGGTCCTCATACAACGAAGAGTATACTGTATATCGGCACGGCTGCGGCACGTCTTGACGTCTTAGCCGTCACCCCAGAATGGTGCGGTTAAATCACATATGCTGACAGTACATAACTCTTCTAGAGTAAACACCTAGAAAGGGGTACCATCATTCTAGCAAGTGACATTTTCTCTGGATAATTTACAATTTTGAAAGCAATCTATGTAAAGATGAAGATTCCTTGCATTACACACGACGATGTAATCCTCTCTCCCTTCTGCCAGTAACATTTCGCTTGTGCCTTCTCACCTATGCTGTACTTCATGGATTCTGTATTATTATATTTATTCAAATCTTTATACTCCGAACAAGTATTACCCATGTACTTTATGGATTCTGTATTATTATATTTATTCAAATCTTTATACTCCAAACAAGTATTATCCGTGTACTTCATGGATTTTGTATTATTATACTTATTCAAACCTTTATCCTCCAAACAAGTATTATCCGTGATAATGAAAGTTGTGCCTTGGAAACTTTATATATATATATACATACATACATATACCAAGGCTTTTTCCCCCTTACAAGGGGGGTAGCCAAAAAGAAAAAGGCATAAAATCATTCCCACCCATTCCATCCCTGAATACACTCCACACCCCTCCACCCTCCCTCTTATCTTAGCACCTCCTGAATGACGGGTCATCCCTGCACCTTGTCCACTGCCCTGGGTCAGAAGCAGTGTCGCAAGACACAGCACATCCACAGCAAGGCCGCTTCATTAAATCGGCGACCCCCCCCCCTCTCCGTCCCCCCATTGCATAAAATGAGAGGACGGGGAGAAATCCCTTTGGGCTGCGTCAAATTTTGCTCACACATACTACCTCACCCCCCATCCACCCGCCCATTCCACCTCATGCTATCACAACATCATCCATATACAACCATTCTCCATTCGCCCCTGTCTTCTGTCCTCTCCTGTCCTTCCTCAACAGACATTCCCCTCTTCCCCAAAGCCCCCTTCACCCCATCCATCCACCTCATCCTAGGACGTCCCCTCATGTTCACTCCCTCCACATCTGCCTTCCATACCTCTTTTACTAGTCTTTCTTCACTCATTCTTTCCATGTGTTCAAACCATCCTAATATTCTTTCATCAACCCTATCTCCCAGCTCCTTTTCCACCCCTGTTCTCCACCTCACCTCCTCATTTCTCACTCTATCTAGCCTAGTAACCCCCATCATACTTCTCAGACACCTCATCTCAAACACATTCAAACTCCTTCTCTCTTCTTCTCTTATGTTCCATTTTTCTGCCCCATACAGTGCTGTTGGCACAATCACTCCTTCATAGAGTCTCCTCTTAGCATCCATTTCCAAATGTCTATTCCTCATTACAATCTTTAATCCACCAAGGCATTTACTCGCTTCTCTCAATCTACATTCTACCTCCACTTCCACTCCACCTTTCCTGCCACATTTGCACCCAATTATCTAAAACTATCCACTTCCTCCAGTCGCTCTCCCTTAATGCTCACTTCCAGTCTACTGTCACTTTCACCCCTTGTACATCTCATCACCTTACTTTTACCCACATTAATCTTTAGCTTTCTTCTATCACATACTCTCCCAAACTCTGCCACCAACTTCCTCAATCCCCCCTCCGATCCTGCCACAAGCGCAGTGTCGTCCGCAAACAACAGCTGGCTCACCTCCCACTTTTCTCCATTTTCTTTAACCATCTCCAATTCCTGACCCACTACCCTTGCATTTACCTCTCGCACCACTCCATCCATGTATAAGTTGAACAGCCAGGGCGACATAACGCATCCTTGACGAAATCCCACCTTTACCTTGAACCACTCACTCTCCATTTCCGATCCTGACACAAGCTCTACTACTCTCATAAAAACTCTTGACAGCTCCCAGAAGCTTTCCTCCTATCCCGTATATCTGCATAACCTCCCACAGTGCCTTTCTGTCTACCCTATCATAAGCCTTTTCCAGATCCATAAAAGCCCAAAAAACATCCTTCCCCTTTCCTATAGCTTTCTTACATATCTGTCTTACCACAAAGATCTGATCTACACAACCTCTACCTGTCCTAAATCCACACTGTTCCTCACCAATTACTCCCTCTGTTCCTCTCCTAATCCTCTCAATCAAGATCCTCCCATAAGCCTTCCCAACTACTCAACAAGCTAATCCCTCTGAAACTACTATATTCACACTTGTCCCCTTTTCCCTTGTAAAGAGGAACTATACAGGCACTCCTCCAGTCCTCTGGCACTCTACCCTCTCTCCAACAAACATTAAATAACCTCACCAACCAGTCCACCATCACTGTAACTCCCTTTTTCAGACATTCCGCATGGCATCCATCCAGACCAGGTGCCTTACCTGCTTTCATCATCTTAACAACTGCCTTCACCTCATCCTTCCTTATTTCTCCTCCATTCTCCTCATTCATCACTCTCATTTTCTTCGCACTTCCCACTGCAGCAATCTTTCCTTCCCTATCCTCCTTCACATTTAGCAACTCCCTAAAATATTCTGCCCATCTTCCCCTTACTGCCTTTATATATATATATATATATATATATATATATATATATATATATATATATATATATATATATATATATATATATATATATATATATATGTGTGTGTGTGTGTGTGTGTGTGTGTGTATATCAAGGACTACTATTACACAGGACGTGCGCACCCAGATCCCTGGGTCCGCTAGCGGAGGCCATTACTTTCTTTGTAACCTAACATTTTATAATGGACAAATATATCAAAACTAGAAACCTAACATTGTATATAGGACAAATATATCAACTATTGACTCATTCAATGCAGTTTAAGTTAATATACACTTTTATAGTGAAATAAGAAACTATCTTTAAGGCACTGTTATGCTTTGAAATGCCAACTTTAGCCGGATTTAACAATTATTGTATGAGGTTAGTGGACACCAGGGTTGGCGATTTTTTCTTCTTCTAGATATATATATATATATATATATATATGTATATATATATATATATATAATATATATATATACATATATAATCTATTTTTTATTTAAATCAGATTTATTTGATTTTTTTTATAGATTCTAAATATTGATATGCGATCTGATTGCTAAAGGACATTTTTAGCATATCAACATAAGGAGCAGTGTTATATAGACTTGCCACAAGTATACAAGGAACGGTATAAGCCCACATATAATATATGTCACTGTGCAGCCCACAACAAGTTTCAACAAGCTTCTTGTTGAAACTTGTTCTAGGTAAGCAGCTTCTCACTGAATCAGTTGCTGCTTTGGAATCAACCAGGAAGGATGTCTTCTGGACCTGGTTCCTTCAGGCAGAAAAAATGATCCTGTCTGGAATTATTTTGAAAAACTACCAACAACTTCTGGCAAAGGGTACCGAGCTAAATGGAAAGACTGCAGCCAGGAACTACAGGGCATTGTGTCAAGATTAAAATCTCACAGAGATAAATGCCAAGGTCAGCCACAGCATACAGAAGAAGAAATTGATGCCCCAGGTAAATAATTTTACTTATATTATGTGCATTTTTCCCTTTTCATATGCAACTATATAAATTTGGTGAACAATGGAGAGCATGTGCAATAAAAATGTGAAGGCCTAAAGAAATGATACTTCAACTTCATTACTTCTAAATTTGGGTAATGACTATATCACTATAATGTATTGTAACCATTCAACTTTGGGGCCTAGATGACTGTTATTTATTTCATTCAACATTGTGTAATATATTTCATAGGTTCCATTGGAATTCAGCCCACATGGGATTCAGCCCAAAGGGATTTAGCCTAACTTAACCCAACTAACACATTATTTTTAGTGAATTTAAAAATGGACTGAATTCCAAGCCCACCTATCACATATCCTGTTCATCATTTCCAAATGATTTAGTGGTTTGTGTGAATATGATCATTATCTAAAAAAATAACTACTGTACTCAAAAGTAGCCTAAATCACACTGTATTCATTTATTTATTCATTCATAAATTATGCAATATGCTAAAATCTTCTGTTTCCATTTCAGGATCTGTATCAACAACTTCAATCCCTTCATCCTCGGCTCCACTTGAATTATCTGCAAACCTGACTCCACCATTAAAAAGGTCACTATCAGACTCCTCCACAGGCGCCACTTCTGCTAAATCATTTTCATCTAAAAGAAAGTCATCAACATCTCTGGACAGATTTATCATAAAAACTTCAGCCTCTCAAAAGGAAAATCTCGATAAAGAAGTTGCAAGAATTATATTTGCTACAAATTCACCATTTCGTCTTGTTCAGCATCCTCAGTTTCTCAAGATGGTTCAGAACCTGAGGCAAGGTTATATTCCTCCATCCAGAAAAGACATTGCTGATAAGTACTTGGATATTGTGTATAAAAAGGAATATAAAAATTGTGCAGATGACCTGAATAATGAAACTGTATGTCTTTCAATTGATGGGTGGTATAACATCCATAATGAGCCCATAATATGTGTCACTCTAACAACATCCACTGGTTAGATTTATTTAGTTGACACAATAGACACATCAGGGAAACCTCACACTGCTGAATATCTTCTACAACTTGTACAAAATTCGATCAAGAAGGTTGAACAAGAGTTTGGTTGTCACATTGGAAGTGTTGTGACAGACAATGCAGCAAATGTCACCAAGATGAGAAAACTCTTGGAGGAATCGAGTGAACCTGAGCATACCGTCCTCACATACGGCTTATATCGTTCCTTGTATACCTGTGGCAAGTCTATATAACACTGCTCCTTATATTGATATGCTAAAAATGTCCTTTAGCAATCAGATCGCATATCAGATAGCAATCTCACAATATTTGAAATCTATATAAAAAAGTATTTAAATCAAATAAATCTGATTAAATATATATATATATATATATATATATATATATATATATATATATATATATATATATATATATATACAGGTAGTCGTCAACTTACGACCAAGTTCGGTTCCGACAGACAGGTCGTAAGTCGATCTGGACACGAGTCGGTCTTTAAGAACATAAGAACATAAGAAATAAAGGAGACTGCAAAAGACCATAAGGCCTACACTAGGCAGCTCCGTATCCATCACCACCTGTCATCCCCATCCATAAAGTTGTCTAATCGTTTTTTTAAAACAACTGATAGTTTCAGCGCTTACTACGTGGTTACTAAGTTTATTCCATTCATCGACCACCCTATTTGTAAACCAATTCTTGCCTATTTCCTTCTTAAATCTAAATTTGTCCAGTTTATACCCATTACTGCGAGTCCTGCCCTGCTGTTTTATTATGATGACCTTGTTTGCATCAACCTTGTTATAGCCTTTGATCCACTTGAACACCTCTATTAGATCACCCCGCACTCTGCGTCTTTCCAGAGAGTGTAAGTTTAGGTGCCTAAGCCTCTCTTCGTAAGGCAAATTTCCGAGTCCATGTATCATTTTGGTCATTCTTCTCTGTACTGATTCTAGTGAATTTATGTCCATTCTGTAGGACGGAGACCAAAACTGTACCGCATAGTCAAGGATGGGTCTAACTATCGCTAGATAGAGTTTAATAATTACCTCTGCACTTCTATTTGTTACCGTCCTAGCAATGAAGCCTAATGCTCTGTTTGCTTTATTTCTGGCGCTAATGCACTGCTTCCTGGTTTTAAGGTCCGGACTCACCAGAACTCCCAAGTCCCTCTCGCACTCAGATTTTTCTAAAAAGTGTCATCTAAATTGTATCTATTTTCGGGGTTGTGTAGCCCTACGTTTAACACGCTACACTTAGAGATATTGAAGTTCATTTGCCATTTCACCGACCATGTTAACAGTTTATTAAGATCATCCTGCAGAATCTGGGCGTCTTCTCCTGACCTAATTAGGCGTCCTATTTTAGTGTCGTCCGCAAACTTACTAACATCACTATTTAACCCATCGTCTAAGTCGTTTATATACATAATGAACAACAAGGGACCCAAAACCGAGCCCTGGGGGACCCCGCTAGTAACATTGCCCCACCTAGATTTTATTCCATTTATGGTGACCCGCTGTTTTCTGTTACTAATCCAAGCTCTAATACATTCTAACACTTTTCCTCCAGTGCCATGGGCTTTGATTTTATTTAGTAGTCTCTGGTGTGGCACTTTATCGAACGCTTTGCTAAAGTCAAGGTAAATAACATCGTAATTTTCATTGTTGTCTGACGCCTTATATACCTTAGTGTAAAAGGATAGAAGATTAGTCACGCATGACTTACCTTTGGAGAAACCATGCTGTGAATCACGAATTAAATTATGCTCTTCAATGTTTTCTCTGAGTCTATTTACTATTATTGATTCAAGCATTTTTCCTATAACCGATGTCAAACTGATTGGCCTGTAGTTGCATATGGTCGATCTATCTCCCTTCTTAAAAACAGGAACAACGTTTGCCTGCCTCCAAGCAGTTGGAACAGAACCAGTGTCTACCGATTTATTGAATATTTCAGTTAACTGGTCGCAGATTTCAAATTTACACTCTAAGCATTCTTGGAAAATTTTCGTCCGGACCCGGAGATTTTGTAGCTTTAAGTCTGTCAATCTGCTTGATAACTTCTTCTTTACTAATGCTGATATTAGTTAGGCTAATTTCTTCATCCCCTCTGAAAATCGGATCGCAGTCAGGTACTTTATCTAACCTCTCATTAGTAAACACCGATAGAAAATAATTGTTAAACTCCTCTCATTTTTTCTTCCGATTCTATCATGACATTTTCATCGTTTTTAATTGGTCCTATTCTTTCTTTATTTTTTGTTCTATAGAGGTGAAAGAAACCCTTTGGGTTGGATTTTGCTTGACTGGCAACCTTGATTTCATAATTACGTTTCGCTGAACGTGTATTCCTTTTGACCAGCTTTGCCATTTCGTTATATCTTGATCTAAGGTGTGGTTCCCCGTTTCTTATTTTTACGTAAAGTCCTCTTTTAATTCCGATCTCATGTTTCAATCTGTCCGTCATCCATTTGGGAGTATTACTATTTTTCCGTATTGACTTTAGGGGGATAAATGTGTTTTGTGCATTAATAATTAGATCAGTTAGATTGTTATACATTTCATCTAAAGTACTGACCTGATTTTTGGGCCCTCACCCCGAATCGACCTGACCTAAGGTATGCGTATTACTCTCTGTGACCCAGACCTGACCTAAGGTATGCGTATTTCCCTCCTTGACCCAGACCTGACCTAAGGTATGCGTATTACCCTCCTTGACCCACTTCTGACTATCAGCCCCGCAACGAGAATCAAGAATGTTTGAAACGTCCGGATTGTTTTTCGTATTCAATTTCAAATAGGTTTTTATATTGTCAAAGTTTGCTTTCCTGAAGTCTGGTACTTGAACGTTATTTGTACTTTTTATTTTTTCCCAAATAATATTAAATCTTATTTCTTGATGATCGCTAAAGCCTAGCGGTATATATTACCCTTTAAATATTTTTGTTACTGTATATATATATTGTATATTATATTTAGCATACTGAAATAATCTTAGCATCCTTGAACTATGTTGTATAGTATTTCTTAACCTTTTTATAATTTTATCTGATTTTCTTTGGGAAACGTAGCCTAGGCATAAGCATACTGAATAAAATCCTATCATCTTTAACCTATGATATCTAATACTGTACGAGTATTTTCTAACCTTTTTATTATTTTACCATCAGACTTTCTTTAAGAAACGTATGCATACTGAATAAAATCTTATTATCTTTGAGCTACGTTGTTTAATATTCATTAACTTTTTTATAATTTTCGTTAGGAAACGTAGCCTAGGCCTACGCATACTGAATAAAGTCCTGTTATCTTTGACCTACAAATACTTTTTTGTTGGTTACAATAAAATCATTGCAAGGCAAAATTCGGACTTTTTTTTTTTATTTCAAAACACATTCTTTTCGTTTACGTACTGTACCGAAATATTGTTATCGACAACAGACTAGGCATAAACAAAGTCTACTGTTACATTTTATTAATCGCAAAACATAAAAATAGAAAATGCTGTACCGAACATATTGTTATCGACAACAGACTAGGCATAAAAAAGTTTTACTGTTACATTTTATTAATTGCAAAACATAAAAATACAAAATGCAAGGCAAAATTAGGATTTTTTTTATTATTTCAAAACACATTCTTTCCGTTTACGTACTGTACCGAACATACTGTTATCGACAAACTAGCCTAGGCATAAAAAAATATTGTTACATTTTGTTAATTGCAAAACATATAGAAATACAAAAATACAAAATGCAATGCAAAATTAGGAAAGATTTTACTTCGAACAAAAAATTGAAAGAATATTTAGCTGGCTGGGAAGATGACGCTGTCGGCAGCCTGCCAAAACGATCGTACTAGCGTCTCGCGGCGTGCGGAGTAATTGTTCTGCGCAGCCAGACATAACATTGCAATTCTATTACTCTATTAAATGTTAAATATTATTGCACTATCTCGTGGTCGTAAAGTCGATCAGTCGTAAGTCGCATAGGTCGTAAGTCGACGACTACCTGTATATATATTTAAAAAGATAAAAAAAAAAAAATAAAGAAAGAAAAATCACCAACCCTGATGTCCACTAACCTCATACAATAACACCTGTTAAGTCCGGCTAAAGTTGGTATTTCAAAGCATAACAGTGCCTTAAAAATAGTTTCTTATTTCACTATAAAAGTTTATCTTAACTTATACTGCATTGAATAAGTCAATAGTTGATATATTTGTCCTATATACAATGTTAGGTTTCTAGTTTTTTTAATATATTTGTCCAATATAAAATGTTAGGTAACAAAGAAAGTAATGGCCTCCGCTAGCGGACCTAGGGATCTGGGTGCGCACGTCCTGTGTAATAGTAGTGTAGTGACGTGATGCATCCTATGACCCGTCACACACTAATCAAAGAAATCTTCGGAGTTAGCCTTTCCAAGTTCCTGTAGTTGGCAAGCGTAGTTCGCAAGGGTGTCCCTGCCAGCCAGCGGTCAGGAACTTGCAAAGCTCCTCACTTTCCTGCCAGCCTCCTTTAAAAGGTCGGCGTTTCGCTGAGATGGGCAGAACAGTACCGACCAGACCGACCAGTGCACAAACTACATCTCCTCGTCCAGTCTTCTAGCTGTCCCATCGAGCCTCGTCGTTATCATCTGCTACCGCCTCGCTGATGTTAGGCTCCACGTCCAGCTACAACCATAAAGCTCCACTAAGCTGTGGCCTTAGTCCAAGCTTCGCCTATATTTCTCATGTGACACTTCTAGTGTCGCACCTTGTGGCTAATTACCAAAAGAAAGAGATTAGATATTTTGTGTTGATTTTCATTTGTCCTAGCGTTGTTCCGAACTAAAACTACTACAGTAGTCCTTGATATATATATGTATATATATATATCTTGTAATTCTTGTTGTTGTTCCAGATTGTCACGAGTCCTTTGAGCCCTCTTCTGGTTTGGTAGGTTCAATCTTTCGAGAAAACAATCAAGATATCAGAAAAAATAATTACAAACACATATATACATATAGTGTGCATTTTGTTAGTTATCACATAATCATTTTTAAATATCAACCATCATGTGCTTTACCATTTACTGTCTTATATAATTTGTATTTACCATCATTTGTAATTGTTCATACAATTAATGCAGAAGATGTCTTAGTAAAGATGAACGAAATAAATAGAAGATTATGGAAATCTTAAGAAGAAGAAGAACGCGAAGAAGAACGTAAAGAAGAAGAATGCGAAGAAGAAGAACGCGAAGAAGAACGCGAAGAAGAACGGGCATTTTGATGGTTAACTTCTCCCATATGCTTACAGGAGTGTGTCCGCAAATGGTAATGAGGCTACCCAAATTACAGAAAGTTTATTTTTAATTGTATTATAATTTATTTCTGCTACCTCCCTTGTAAAGGAAAAGGCCATTGGCATATATCAGAAGCAGAGGAGGATCTTTATTGGGAAGCATACAATATAGATTCTAATGTGTTTTATTGGAAAACATACAATACAGATTCTAACATGTAGAAAGAATATTGAATGCATCCATCTTCTAATCAATATTCATTTGTCTTGTGCAAATGTTTTTCTGTCTTTTTTGAAATATCCATATATTCTGTAGAGTTGTAGATGATAGTTGAGTTGTAGATGATAGTTTCACAAGAAACTCCAGTGCTCATCTCTGGTAATATCTGTTACACTCCAGCTTCTTCCTAATTATGTTCTTTTTCCTACTAGATGCTGGTTCATTTTTCATCAATAGTGTCTGAAAAATATATATAAAAATCAGTTGATTATGTTGTTTAACTTTGAAGTACCTTAAATATGATGTTGGTGAAGCAGTAGTTTCTAACCTACACAAGGCAAAGAGGAGAGCAGATGTGAAATGGGGTAAGATTATGACAGAAAATTTTGAAAGTAATAAAAAGGTGCTTTGTAAGGAAATTAAGAGAGGAAGAGGAGGGGAGTCAAGTAGAGAAGAAAAGGTTAAAGGTGCAGATGGAGAGATGATAATGGAAGAAACAGTAGTAAAAGGAAGATGGGCAGAGTATCTTAGGGAGTTGCTAAATGTGAAGGAGGATAGGGAGGGAAAGGTAGTTGCAGTGGAAAACATTAAGAAAATGACCATGATGAGTGAGGAAAATGGAGGAGAAATAGGGAAAGATGAGGTGAAAGCAGTTGTTAAAATGATGAGAGCAGGTATGGCACCTGGGTTGGATGGGTGTCATATGGAGTGTCTAAAAATGGGAGGTACAGTGATGGTAGACTGGCTGGTAAGGTTATTTAATGTTTGTTTCAGAGAGGGTAGAGTGCCAGAGGACTGGAGGAGTGCATGTATAGTTCCACTTTATAAGAAAAAAAGGGGACAAGTGTGAGTGTAGTACTCTCTAGTTTCAGAGGGATCAGTTTGTTGAGTGTAGTTGGGAAGACTTATGGGAGGGTCTTGATTGAGAGGATTAGGAGAGTAACAGAGGGAGTAATTGGTGAGGAACAGTTTAGGTTTAGGACAGGTAGGGGTTGCAAGATCAGATTTTTGTGGTAAGGCAGATATTGTTAAAGCTATAAGAAAAATTAAGGATATTTTTTGGGTCTTTATGAATTTGGAAAAGGCTTATGATAGGGTAGACAGGAAGGCACTGTAGGAGGTATTACAGATATATAGGATAGGAAGAAAGATGTTAAGAGCAGTCAAGAGTTTTTACGAGAGTAGTAGAGCTTGTGTTAGGATAAGAAATGGAGAGAGTAAATGGTTTGAGGTAAAGGTGTGACTTCGTCAGGGATATGTTACATCACCTTGGCTGTTCAATTTATACAAGGTTAGGGTGGTGTGAGATGTAAATGCAAGGGTAATGGGCTGGGGCTTGGAGATGGTTAAAGAAAATGGAGATAAGCCAGTTGTTGTTTGCTGACGACATTGCGCTTGTAGCAGGATCAGAGTAAGAATTAAAGAAGCTAGTGACAGAGTTTAGGAATGTGTGTGAAAGAAGGAAGTTGAAGAAAAATGTGGGTAAAAGTAAAGTGACGAGGTGTACAAGGGAAGAATGTGGCAGGATATTGGAGGTGAGTATTAACCCCTTCCATACGGTGCCGCACACGTAGGCGTCATGGGGAGCGAGTGTATTCGCGAGGCTGCCATATCGGCGTCTTGATTATATTTATTGTAGTCGCCTGTCCATAATGACATTCTTTCTAATTCTTTTGTAATCGCATTTTCTATGGTTATCAAAATTCACGGGTGAAGAGAGAACGATCGATATAAGCGGTGACTATATTTTATGATGCGAGTATTATTACGACACGTCGTACGGCTGGCATTGGCTGCTGCCACCGAGATCTAAGTCCATGATGCCTACGTGTGCGGCACCATATGGAAGGGGTTAAGGGGGAGAGACTGGAGGAAGTGGATAGTTTTAGATACTTGGGTGCGAATGTGGCAGGAAAGGGAGGAGTGGAGGTGGAGGTAGAATGTAGATTGAAAGAACCAAATAAATACCTTGGTGAATTAAAAGATGTAATGAGAAATAGATATTTGGGTATGGATGCTAAGAGGAGATTGTATGAAGGAGTGATTGTGCTGGCAGCACTGTATGGGGCAGAAACATGAAACATAAGAGAGGAAGAGAGGAGGAGTTTGAATGTGTTTGAGATGAAGTGCCTGAGGAGTATGATAGGCTGAACAGAGTGAGAAACAAGGAGGTGAGGAGGAGGGCAGGGATGGAAAGGGAGTTGGAAAATAGGGTTGATGAAAGAGTATTGGGATGGTTTGGACACATGGAAAGAATGAGTTAAGAAAGATTAGTAAAAGAGGTGTGGAGGGCAGAGGTAGAAGTAAACACGAGGGGGCAACCAAGGATGAGATGGATGCATGTGGTAAAAGGGGCATAGGGAAGGAGGGGAATGTCTGTTGAGGAAGGACGGAAGAGGACAGGAGATACAGTGATGACTCATCATCCAGGAGGAATCAAGATAGAGGGAGGGAGGAGGATGAATGGGAGTGGAGTATGTGGGGATGGAATAAGTGGGAGTGGAATTTATGCCTTTGTTCTTTTTGATTTTGTTTTTACTATCACCCTTGTGAGGGAGAAATAGCCATTGGTATATGTATATATGAGAAATCTTCAAGGTTTTTATGAGTCTTGGGTGTCTACTGTGTAAGGGTTATAGGGGAGGTCAGGAAGAGATTTTCAAATGATAAGGAAGATGACACTGACAACACTGATACCGAAGTTAGCATTAAGAATGCTATACATTTTCTATTCTCTAAAAGGTATATTTTTGCCATTCTCTTTTATCTCCTCACAAATATATTCATGACAAAGGCTGAAGACCTGGGTGCGAATAAAGTAAATATATATATATATATATATATACACACCAATCAACCAAACCTAGCTTCAGTCCTATCTTTATGCAGAATATTTGAGAGACTATTTAAGAAAATACTACCAAATTCCATGTTTTTTTTTTATTGCCGGCACTTTGGACATAACAAGCAACAGTGTCACCATTCAATGGGCATATTTATTGTCTTGTGTTAGGTTCCCACACATGGATCCCCAAGCCCAGATCCAGCCAAATGCTCAAGCTGCAGCCAAAATCACAGAACATTTACTTGACACTGTATGTTGCTTTGAAAGTGAAAGCCTCTGCTTCCAAGATTCAAGAGCCAGGAATTACATATGCAGAAGCACTATGATTCACCACCTCAACATGATCCTCTACTACTTCCACTCTAACAGCCCCACCAAGTGAAACCACAAACACAACTTGAGAGCCCACAACACAACAAATTACCCCGCACAGTCCTGCATTCCCTCTAGTTTCTCTACTCAACCCTCCTGTCTTTTGCCGACAACACCCACATCAGTCGCGCAGTGCTGGAGAACGAAGACGTATGCCATCTACAAGACAATCTCAATATGGTCTATGCTTGGGCTAATGATTGTAATATGCAGTTCAATGAAGAGAAGTTTGAGGTCATGAGATATGGTACTAACCAAGAAATTAAAGACAATACCGAACTGTACACAGAAAGAGGAATGACAATCATACCAAAGCACATGTAAAATGTCTGGGTATATATCTAGGAGATGATGCCACTTTCCAGCACCACATCACGGAGACCATGAAAAGGGCACGGGGGATGGCCAATTGGGTATTACGGACTTTCTCCTCAAGAGAGATGGAGGTAATGCTAACCCTTTGGAAGGTGCTAATCCAACCTATCATGGACTATTGTAGCCAACTCTGGTCTCCACATAAACAAGAAGACGTCCAGAGGCTTGAGGCTGTCCAAAGAAATTACACCAGGCATATTAGAGGGATGAAAGATCTCAATTATTGAGATCGCTTGAAAACACTGGGACTCCCAACAAATGAGAAGAGAAAGGAATAGGATCATCTACACACGGAAAATACTGAAAGGCCTTGTTCCTGGCCCCACGCCCTCAACAATCAAGCCATAAGTCACGGGTGCAAGTGTGAGAGACAAACGCTCTCACCAAGAGCCTCAGAGAAGGTTAAGACCTTACTGGCATCCAGTCTAGGTCACGAGGGTCCAAAAAATTTCAACGCTCTTCCAAAAGAAGTGAGAGAGAACCAGCTACCTGATGGACAGCTTTAAGCATGTGCTGGACAGATTTCTATGGACGGTGCCAGGTTACACCGCCATCAGAAGGTTGACCCCCAACACGATAACAGACCAACTGGTCCTTGTGAGGAGGGACAGCAGGACTGGCAGCAGCGGTAGGTCACTACGGCTGTGAGGACAGACCTCGGAACTTCTCCAAGTAAACCAAGTAAGTAAATTCCATTTTATAGAGACCCTAATTTTTACCAGTCCACCACATCCTCCCACTGTGAACCCATCCTCTCCTTCCTTTCATCCACCCCATCACCAACAACTTTCCTCTCATTGTTCATAAAAAGAAGCTATTACCCACCCAAAACAATACAACAAATAATTTAACATGCAAAAATTATCATATCTGTTCTCTATCTCAAAAGTGCCACCAAAGCACTATTTGAAGTACTCAAGACATTCTACCCCCACCTTAGGCTTGTGCTGCCCAAATACATGAGGTCTAAGCTGACTTATACTCTAACCTAAAACCAATCCCACTTCCCTGTTCCATAAAGGCACTTCCTAAAGAAAACAAACTAGGTTCGGGTGACCCCGTGGACTGGGTTTGCCGGCTGTCATATACTAGATTCTTAAACTTCACAATCCTCCCAGGCCCAACTGAAATAAGTGATTACTGGTTAGGCTCAACTTCCTCATCCCCGTAATTCTCTCTCCAAACCCTCACCCATCAAAGATATCCCCTCTTTCAAAACATGGATGCGCCCACTTCCTCCCGCCATGCACCCTCAACCTACTCATTACAAAGGACCAACCACCTACCCCCATCAAAAATACACCTCCTCTTCCAAAACATGGACACACTCACCCCTCGATCTAGTTTTTCAACCTGCTCCTTATACCAAATGGACATTCCCTACAAAATTGCCCAACATGAGAAGACAAACTTTCCCTCCTCTTTATCTAACCATCAATATCCATTCTCACTGAGCCACCCGACAACAGCGACCCAACCCATCTCCAACAATCCCTTTTAACATACAACCTATACTCACAATTGTATCCTGTCAACCCAAATACTTATGCACTCAGTTCTATGATGGAAATTGTGGACTCATCCCAAACTCCTCCTCCTCCAACTGTGTCTGCCCACAAAAAGCACAACCAGGTACATGTACACTTCCGCACTTATGAGATTATAGATTTGTCCCCTCTCTTCCTTCTCAAGCCAAACGAGGCCAAAACTCTTTCTATAGGGCCCACTTGCCATCTGTTCTCTACAACCTCTCTTCAGGGGGCACCACT
This sequence comes from Oratosquilla oratoria, assembly GCF_046742065.1. NCBI lineage: Eukaryota > Metazoa > Arthropoda > Malacostraca > Stomatopoda > Squillidae > Oratosquilla > Oratosquilla oratoria. Next base: position 19,405,872 of record NC_134797.1, on the reverse strand, counting down.
TCAAAAACGCACCGATCTCCTATAACAGCTACACCCCCTACCTTTCACAAGAAGAATTAGATGCTCGGCACCGCTCTTTCTATGACGAGCTCCACGCTGATAACCCTTTCACCGAGGAGTCCCACGCCGATCTCCTCTTCCAGCAACAAATAACACACCAATCGCCCCTCCTACGACGATCCCCGTAACAGTCACCCCTCGTGCGTCGATCGCCCTTCCTGCGAAGAGCCCTGCGCCGATCGTCAACCCTGCTATTATCTCCACACAAATCGTCCTTCATATGGCGTGCCCCACACTGATCGCTCCCCCAGTGACGAGCCACACACATACGGTTTGGTCCTTATGCGACCTATCTTTTGCAGCTCTTCTTCACGGTCGGCCCTCGGAAGATTCCCCCTTCAGACCGTCACCTTGTCTAAGGCTCTCTTTTTCTTTCCATCAGTCCCCTGCCCGTCACATACAAGGGCGAGGACATCCACCAGGCAGACTTCCTGTTTAGGCTTCCACCTGCTTCGATTTCCATCGTGGCGTGTTAGATGGCTATCACCTTGCGTACCCATATATTCCAATGAGGTCAGCCGGCCAGCTGTCACGAATTGAGGTCATAGGATGAATTACCTTCCTGACCTCTTTCCTCGGCTTGCAGGCTGATTTGTGGTTAATTGGATGTTCTCGGTTGTTGCTGCTGACTAAACGGATATAGAAATAACTTTTCACAACATGGACGAAGAAAAAAAAAGTGCTTGATCCACCCTAGATTAGAATATGTGTGTGTGTATATGTGAGTGTAAGTGACAATGACTATTGTATGCCTACTTCTTCATCTACAGGTCTGGTAGTTGGTAGAGTAAGACTCGAATGATGGAGACATGAACCTACACCAGTCATGCGCAGGTCCCGTGGCTTGAGATTGGAACTTGGGGCAGTGCTGCTGGTAGTCTTCCACCTTCGCGACGAGGTCATCTATGGCAAAGAGGTCGCAGCCACCATCTCCTCCTGCCGTCCAGGAAGCGGAGAAGAGCTCTGGATTGTAGTAGACGCACTGGTTGGGTCCCTGGAGGTCGCCAGTGACCTCGCCGTCACGGGCTCCACACAAACCACCTGTGTTATACAAGTCCATCTGTGGACGAGGAGGAAAAGACAGGTTAACAAGAGGTGCAAACACAGTGTGTCTTTGCCAAGTAACTCTACTGTGGAAGGGGAATCCCAAAAGATGAATATGATCTAATATGAAAAACAGTCCATCGAGAATACCGTGATATTCTTTACGCTTGACTGGGCAGAGAGGCGCCCTCCTAGCTGAATGTAATTGTTTGCAGACAGCCAGAGAAAATAAACCGTATTGCCCAACAAAAGGTCATTTCGAAAGTTAAAGTACTACAATACCAAATTTTTCAAGATCATGGGTCGACCTTCCCACAACTTCCACTGAGCTCGATTGTGAGTTAAAAATGAAATATACGAACCATCATGATGTGTGAAATGGGCAAAAATAGGGTTAGTTAGGCACATGGTGTACAAGTTTAGCAGTTGAATGTGAAAATGAAGGCCATGCAAAGTTTAAGGATGGGGCGCCCCACAATCTCTGTATTCTTTTTTCTGATCATAGGCACCTTCACGGCAATGTGGGAGTCCTTCAGGGACACGGCCATTATGTTGGGGAACTCGACGTAGACCTGGTCCTTGTACACCTCAACAATGCACATATCCATCTCCTTGTAGCGAACTACCTCGCGGTCCCTGGCCATGACCACTGGCTTGCCGTTCACCTGAAAAGTCATAGAAAAATTAGAGAAGCTAACTAGCAAGGCAATGACGCTACCGTTCTACTATGCAGGACATTCAAAAAGAATGTTCTGGAACTTGTCCTAATTATTACCTGATGTCAACTCGCACAGTACAGTATGTATTCTTGATTCCAGCGAGTCTTATTCAGAAGAGCTATCCGACAAATGTGTGAAGTTTCGACAAATGTATTAACTATCTCTGCCACTGGGGCTCGAACTATTGTCTGTGCGACTGGTTACCATAAGGTAATGACACTATCACTGTACTACGTAGCCCTATCACCTATTGTCCTCTTAACAAGAACTACCCTACCCTTTCCATCTTTTTTGTTTTCTCCCCTTGTGCCCATCCTTCTTCTCCAACAGACCACCCTCCTTAGATATAAAAGGAAATAGTACTGTGAAAATCTGAACGAAGAGGAGGTATGGGAGGTGGAGACCGCCTTACCTGATACATCTTGTGCTACTGGCACATGCTAAAAGCCACCATATAGATTAGTTTTACCTCTCTATGAGTGCTAAGTAGATATCATTGATGGGCTCCTCAGGGATCGAGTAGTGTTGAACGTGACTCGAATCCTGAGGATCTGAAGCTCAAGTCTATCACTGTTAGACAGTACATTAGTTGCATGGTAGCACAGGTCCCTATCTGCATCTCTTTACTACATTAATCCTCAGAGTAGTCTTTGATTGACTAGGAAATTGAGAAAGTCTTGGTTTTAACTATATACCCACGAAATTGGTTTTATCATAAACCTGTAAGAAAACGCATGACTTCATCCTCTCTTATAGCTACAACAACTCTCGTACTTTGACTTCATCAGACGTGATGTCAGCGACGATCATGCCCAATGGGTCGATGAAACGTAATTGGACTCCTGGCTTTGGATATTCGACGTGGCGGTGGAGGAGCATCCAGCTCTCGTGCCGATCAACATCCATCGCTAACACTCGCCAACACAAACTCCTTTCCAGTGGATAAGTCGTGCCATCGAAAGTGTTGACCTGTTGGAAGTTACGTCCATTATCAAGCGAGGCAGGGTGTGTTTTGTTTAACACAGTCATGAGATTGAAGCATCACATGAATATTTAAAGTCTAGTTCACATTTTTTTTAGGAACATCATTGTCTCTAATGCATCCAATGAAATATAAAATTTCTTATGAAATTATCATGAAATATATCTGCTGAATGGTGTCTACGTTGAGACCTCTTTATGACACCTGTGAAGAATATTTTACAAGGGTACATTTGCTGACATCCGTAAGGGGTTAAAAGAATGCTATTTTGACCCCTAGGTGGTATTTGACAAAAACATTGTTGATCAAGTGAATAGATGATACCAAAAACATTGGCTAACATGATAATAAAGGACAACCGAGATGACAGTGAGAAAAGAGAGAAAATGAGAGAAAAGAGAGAATAAGGAATGAAATGGAGAGCTAAGAACAAAAGCAGACTAAAACAACTGTGGTGGTGATTTTGTTGGTGCTAATCTTGTGAAAACTTTATCATCAAATCTGATGAACTAAGGACTCAGAGTGGTGTTGTGAAGAACTGACTGCCTACATCTTGATTCATAAGGATTCCCAGATCAACTAAAGTGAGTTTTACATTTTGACCCGACCTTATTCGAAGATATTTTTCTTGACTTACGTGATCCTCGTAGACATGACACTCGTCGTGGAGGGGAGCGATGCCGTGGTTGGTGTGATGGTAGTTGTGGTCAAACGAAACAAAGTCATAGACAAAGTCAGGCAAATGCAGATGGTTAATGAGAGATGTCTCTGTAGGCTTGTGCATCCAAATATCCCAGAGGTTGTTGTCAATGCGTCTGTTGGAGAGAGAAAAAAAAGTTTCATTGTTCTGACTGGACAGCAAGGGAGAACGGGTCACCACAGAGAAAGTAATAACAGCTGCAAGACAGAGCTCAACCAAAAAGATATATTAGGCATATGAGATGATCAATAGATAATACTTATCAAACAGCTGAACTTGAACATCAAGGTTTAAGAATAGGAAAATAGGAAAAAAGTGGAAATTATTCTTCCCAGCAACTCTCTTTTCAACCAACTAAACTGAAGAATAAGTAATAATAATAATAATAATAATAATAATAATAACAATAGTGACAATAATATCAATAGTAATAATAATAATAATAATAATAATAATAATAATAATAAAAATAAAAATAATTATGATGATGATGATGGTGATGATAATAATAACAATAATAGAAATAATAATGATAATAATAACAATAATTATAATAATAATGATAATAATGATAATATTAATAACAATAATAATAAAAATAAGAATAATAATAACAATAACAATAATAGAAATAATAATAATAATAATAATAATAATAGTGATAATAATAACAATAATGATGATAATATTGATAACAATGATAACAAAAAAATAATAATGATAATAATAATAATGATAATAACAAAAATAATAGAAATAATAATAATAATAATAATAATAATGATAATAATAATAATGATGATGATGATAATAATAATGATAATAATGACAATAATAATAATAATAATAAAAATAATGATAATATTAATAACAATGATAATAATAATACAATTATGATAATGATAATAATAATAATAATAATAATAATAATAATGATAATAATAATGATAATAATGATAATAATAATAATAATAATAATAATAACAATGACAATAATAATAATAATGATAATGATGATAACAACGATAATAATCCCCGTAAATCAGAATGAGGACAGAACTAGAATATTTTACTCTGTAGGTCTATGGGTACTCTTCATAAAACTATTCCATTACCTCTAAGAAAGTTTTCTACCTCTGATCCACCCTTCTGAAACTCCCTACCATATTTTCATTTCACAAGTTCTGTATATATATATATATATATATATATATATATATATATATATATATATATATATATATATATATATATATATATATATATATATATATATATATATATATATATATATATATAATATATATATATATAATATATATATATATATATATATATGTGTTTACCTAGTTGTATTTTACGGGAAGGGGAGCTATGCTCATGGTGTCCCGTCTTCGTATCTCATTTTATCTAAACTATTTTTAAATTCATGTATTGTTTTTGCACACACCACTTTCTCATCTGACTTGTTCCAGCTATCTATTACTCTGTGAGGAAAGCTGTTCTTTTTCAGATCTCTTCTATAGCTGTCTTTTTTTATTTTCTTTCTGTGTCCTCTTGTATTTCTATCATCCCATTTTATCAGATTCTCTCTATCAGTAATTTCTATGTTTTTCATTATTCTGTAAATAGCTATCAAATCTCCTCTCTCTCTTCTTTGCTCTAGTGTCTGTAGTTCAAGTTTTTCTAGTCTTTCTTCATATGATAGTTTTGAGAGTGATGGTGCCAATTTTGTAATTGCTCTTTGTATTCTTTCAAGTTTTTTTATACATTTTTTTGTACTTGATGACCATATCGTTGCTGCATATTCCAATCTTGGTCTTATCAGGTTAATTAGAATTTTCTTCACCATTTCTTCATCCAGGTGTGTAAATGCAACTTTGATTGTTCTTATTAAATTATAAGTTTCTCCAAAAATCTTATTTATATGTTTCTCAGGTGACATATTATTCATAACAATGACTCCCAGGTCCTTCTCATTCTCTACTTTTTTTATTTCTTCTTCTCCCAATTTATATGATCCTGTTATTCTGTTTTTGCTTTTCCAAATTCCATTATACTACACTTTTTTGTATTGAACTCCATCTCCCACTTCCTGCTCCATTCCTGTAATTTATTTAGATCTCTCTGTAATGATTCACAATCTTCTTCCGTGTTCACTCTTTTCAGTAGTTTTGCATCATCTGCAAAGAAGCTCAAATAGCTTTCAATTCTTTCGTCCACATCATTAATATATATAGCAAACATTATTGGGGCCAGAACTGTTCCTTGCAGAACACCGCTTATTACTTCATCCCATTTTGAGTGATTGTCTCTTATCACTACTCTCATTTTTCTTTCTTGCAAAAAGTCTTCCATCCAATTAAGCAGTTTGCCTTGTATTCCTCCTTCAGTTTCTAGTTTCTTAAGCAACTTCTTATGTAGTACCTTGTCAAAAGCTTTTTTTAGGTCTAGAAATGCACAATCAGCCCATCCATCTCTTTCTTGTATTACATCTATTAGCCTTGAATAGAAACATATTAAATTGGTGACGCATGATCGTCCTTGTCTGAATCCAAACTGCCTTGGATTTAGCACGTTGTTTTTTCTAAATATTTTACCCATCTACTTTTGACAATTCTTTCACAAATTTTTGCTATTGTACTTGTTAGAGAGACTGGTCTATAGTTGGTAGGGTCTTCTTTATTTCCTCCTTTATATATAGGTACTATATTTGCTTTTTTCCAATCTTCTGGAACTTTTCCTTCTTTCAAGGAACTGTTTATTATGCTATGTATTTTGTCTGCCAGTTCATTCCTGCATTCTTTTAGAATCCAGTTTGCTATTTCATCTGGTCCATGAGATTTTCTGACATCAAGATTACTCAAGTGTTTTAATATTTCATTCTTTGTTACTTCTATTTCTTTCATAGGGAGGACTTTCTCTTTCCATTCAATCTCTTCAGGTTGTATGTTCTCCCTTGTAAACACTGATTTAAATTGTTTGTTCATAATTTCCGCCATTTCAGTTTCCTCTGTGTATTCAACTCCTTCTTGTCTTAATTTCTCCAAGTCTTGTTTGTTTTTCAGTTTGTTGTTTACAAATCTGTAGAATAGTTTTGGTTGATCTTTACACTTTTCTATGACATCTTTTTCATATTTTCTCTTTTCCTCTCTGCACGTTTGTACATATTCATTTCTATAACAGGTATATATTTTCCATGTTTCAGGCCTTCTGTCTTTTCTCCATCTGGTCCAGGCTTTGTCTCTTTTGTCTTTTAACTCCCTACAACTTTTGTTGTACCAGCATTTTACATATTCTTTTTCTTGTTTTTGTCTTGGGACATACTTTTCCACTCCTTTTTTGTAAATGTTTGTCAAAATATTCCATTTCTCTTACACTGTTGTTTCTTCTTTGTATATTTCTTCCCAGTTTTCTTTTTGAAAGAATTCTCTTATTTGATCAAAGTTTGTTTTTTCATACATCATTCTTCTTTTTCTATATTGTTCATTTCTTATCATGTATTTTTCTTCATTTAGTTCCAGTTCAATCAAGATGTGGTCACTTTTACTTATTGGTGTTTTATATTCAATCTTGTCCACTATTCTAGGTTCAGATGTAATTATTAGGTCTAGTCTCGATGGTTCTTCTTCATTTCTATATCTAGTGTTCTCCTGTATCCACCGTGTCATTGTATTGTCAGTAATCATCTCAAGTAGAGCGTTTCCCCATGAGCCGTCTCCACCCTTTACTGTCATACCTTCCCAGCAGATTTCTTTGCAATTAAAGTCGCCCATCATAACTATTCTTCCTCCATATTCCATTATCTTATTTAATGTTGTCTTTGTGTCCTCTAACATACTTTTATATTCACTCTCTTCCCATGAGGCTGTTTTCATTTCTTGTTTTTGTCTTGAGACATACTTTTCCACTCCTTTTTTGTAAATTTTTGTCAAAATATTCCATTTCTCTTCCACTGTTGTTTCTTCTTTCTATATTTCTTCCAAGTTTTCTTTTTGGAAGAATTCTCTTATTTTATCAAAGTTTGTTTTTTCATACATCATTCTTCCTTTTCTATATTGTTCATTTCTTTTCATGTATTTTTCTTCACTTGGTTCCAGTTCAATCAATGTGGTCACTTTTACTTATTGGTGTTTTATATTCAATCTTGTCCACTATTCTAGGTTCAGATGTAATTATTAGGTCAAGTCTCGATGGTTCTTCTTCATTTCTATACCTAGTGTTCTCCTGTATCCACTGTGTCATTGTATTGTCAGTAATCATCTCAAGTAGAGCGTTTCCCCATGAGCCATCTCCACCCTTTATTGTCATCTCTTCCCAGCAGATTTCTTTGCAATTAAAGTCGCCCATCATAACTATTCTTCCTCCATCTTCCATTATCTTATTTAATGTTATCTTTGTGTCCTCTAACATACTTTTATGTTCACTTTCTTCCCACGAGGCTGTTTTCGGAGGCACATAACTTATCACAAACTTTCTGCTCTTCTTATTTCTGCCTTCCACTTCCATCATAATCATCTCTACTGTATCCTTTCCATGTGTGACTCTCTTCACGTTTATATCCTCCTTAGTCAGGAACATAACTCCACCCCCTTTCTTTGTCTCTCTGTTTCTAATCCAATAATTATATGCATCATGTCCTACACTGTTGGGTGGTAGTGGACCTTTTAATTTTGTTTCTACAATTCCCATTATGTCCGGTTCTTTTTCCTTCAAATAATCATTCAGCTCATTCAATCCTGCTATTAATCCATCTATATTTGTGTAAGACACTCTTAGTTTTCTGCCGCTTCCATTGTGTTCTCTGTTTCCCTCTTGTTTTTCTCTTGTGTGTCGAATTTCCTTACTTTCATATTCACTACTCACCAATAGAATCTCTCTTTTTCTAACTCTGTTCTGTTCTCGTTTTTTTCCTTAGCTTGAAGTCTTTTCTTTTTTTCTTCCTCTCTTTCCTCTTTATTCATTTCCCTTTTTATCCATACCTTTTAATATTGTTCACTTGTTGCTAGTTTCCCTGTTTTGGATAAGATATTCTCTGCCATCATTTGTGACCTGAATTTAATCTTAATTGGTCTGGTCTTATCTGTACTATACTTTCCAAGCCTTAACTTCTCTTCGATTTGTTTCATTATTTCCGGTTCATCTTCCTGAACTAATTGTAGTAAACTGCTTACTTTTTCATTTTCCTCATTGATTCTTGAGGTTCTATCTGGGTTATGTTTCTTTTCCATTCCTAATATAATTATACATTTCTTTTTGTCTGCTAGGTCTCTTACAATATTCTCCTTCTGTCTCATCACTTTGATAACTGAGTCTTCAGTTTGTTCTTTCATTTGCTGTTTAATTATATCAGTAAATGCAACTTTACTATTTTCCTGTATCTTCCTCCACCCCTGTGCCTCTTTTGCTATTGTTTCTTTATTGTCTTTATTGTTCCTTTTTAATTCTTCATTCTCCTCTTTTACTTCTCTTAACTGTCTTTTTAGTTCTTCTATTTCCTTAGCTAAGTTTTTGTTTGCCTTCTCTAGTGCTTCCAATCTTTCAACCCTTTCTGCCATTTTTGACATTCTACCAAACCTACTCTCCCAATGTTCAGTCATTTGTTCAAGTTTTTCTTCGAGTCTTGCCAGTCGGGGGAGGTTGGTATCCACCCACTCCCCCTCATTAAATCCGTGGAAATTTTTATCCCCACCTTCTATTGTGCTACTCATATCTATGTTTCTAATCTTTACATTTTTGTTAGACATTTCGTCGTCACTAAATTGGTCCGGGCCTCTTTTGTTTACATGGCGTCTGCCTGCCTGGACCAAGTCCTCTCCTTCCTCATTTCCTTCCATTTCCCTCAGTTATTCCTCCCCTTCTCTTTTTTCCTCACCCTCCCACTACACCACAAGCAATTCCCCCCCTATAAATACAATAGGTACTTCCTTTGCGTTGAGATCCACGAGAATTTCACTTTTTCTTCAGGACTTCAATCTCTGCCGTCCATCTAACAGACGTGTGTGTGTATTTATTTACCTAGTTGTATTTACCTAGTTGTATTTTACGGGAAGGGGAGCTATGCTCGTGGTGTCCCGTCTTCATATCTCATTTTATCTAAACTATTTCTAAATTCTTGTATTGTTTTTGCACACACCACTTTCTCATCTAACTTGTTCCAGCTGTCTATTACTCTGTGAGGAAAGCTGTTCTTTTTCAGATCTCTTCTATAGCTGTCTTTTTTTATTTTCTTTCTGTGTCCTCTTGTATTTCTATCATCCCATTTTATCAGATTCTCTCTATCAGTAATTTCTATGCCTTTCATGATTCTGTAAATAGCTATCAAATCTCCTCTCTCTCTTCTTTGCTCTAGTGTCTGTAGTTCAAGTTTTGCTAGTCTCTCTTCATATGATAGTTTTGAGAGTGTTGGTGCCAGTTTTGTAATTGCTCTTTGTATTCTTTCAAGTTTTTTTTATAAAAAATTTTGCACTTGGTGACCATATCATTGCTGCATATTCCAATCTTGGTCTTATCAGGGTAATTAGAATTTTCTTCACCATTTCTTCATCCAGGTATGTAAATGCAACTTTGATTGTTCTTATTAAATTATAAGTTTCTCCAAAAATCTTATTTATATGTTTCTCAGGTGACATATTATTCATAACAATGACTCCCAGGTCCTTCTCATTCTCTACTTTTTTTATTCCTTCTTCTCCCAATTTATATGATCCTGTTATTCTGTTTTTGCTTTTTCCAAATTCCATTATACTACACTTTTTTGTATTGAACTCCATCTCCCACTTCCTACTCCATTCCCATACTTTATTCAGGTCATTCTGTAGTGATTCACAATCTTCTTCCGTTTTCACTCTTTTCAGTAGTTTTGCATCATCTGCAAAGAAGCGCATATAGCTTTCAATTCCTTTGTCCATATCATTAATATATATAGCAAACATTATTGGGGCCAGAACTGTTCCTTGCGGAACACCGCTTATTACCTCATCCCATTTTGAGTGATTGTCTCTTATCACTACTCTCATTTTTCTTTCTTGCAAAAAGTCTTCCATCCAATTAAGCAGTTTGCCTTGTATTCCTCCTTCAGTTTCTAGTTTCTTAAGCAACTTCTTATGTAGTACCTTGTCAAAAGCTTTTTTTAGGTCTAGAAATGCACAATCCGCCCATCCATCTCTTTCTTGTATTATATCTATTAGCCTTGAATAGAAACATATTAAATTGGTGACGCATGATCGTCCTTGTCTGAATCCAAATTGTCTTTGTTGTTTTTTTCTAAATATTTTACCCATCTACTTTTGATAATTCTTTCACAAACTTTTGTTATTGTACTTGTTAGAGAGACTGGTCTATAGTTGGTAGGTTCTTCTTTATTTCCTCCTTTATATATAGGTACTATATTTGCTTTTTTCCAATCTTCTGGAACTTTTCCTTCTTTCAAGGAACTGCTTATTATGCTATGTATTTTGTCTGCCAGTTCATTCCTGCATTCTTTCAAAATCAAGTTTGCTATTTCATCTGGTCCATGCGATTTTCTGACATCAAGATTACTCAAGTGTTTCAATATTTCATTCTTTGTTACTTCTATTTCTTTCATAAGGGGACTCTCTCTTTCCATTCGATCTCTTCCGGTTGTTGTTGTTGTTGTCGTTCCCTAGACTGTCTGTCCGAGCAGTCCCGTCTCCCCAAGGAAGGCCACAGCCGAAACTGGGTTTTCCCACAAATCCTTTATAGAGTGTATGTTGTGTTGTTTGCGTGCATGATTGTGTATAATGCAGTCTTCCATTATGTGTTGTATGGTATGGGGTGAAGTGTTACATCCTGGGCAGCTGTTCACAACACGGTCGTCCAGCCTCTTCTGGTAGCTTAGAAGTGCTGGGTGGTGACCGCATCGCAGTCTGGCCAAGTGGACTCTGTCCCTACGTGGGAGAGAAGATTCAGAAGGGTGGATATCAGGGGGTCTGGCATGCAGCAGTGTGTTGTCTTTCAGTGTGCTAATGGAGCGGTGAGTGATATGATTATGAATATGTTTCCGGAGGCTGGTATTTGGTGGTTGTGGAGGAAGAGAAGAGAGTATCTGTGTGTAATAAAGGTCTTTGGGTGTAGTTTTAATGTTTCTTGGTGTGTGTGGGTGTTCTGCTATGTAGTGTAGCGGGTGTGATGTGTTTGTGGTGGCTGCAGCAAGTGTTTGTGTGCCTCTCATGTCGAGGTGGTCCTTGACTTTGAGGACTTTTGTTTCATGGTGTAAATGGTCTGTAGGTGATGTATTTGTGCAGCCTGTAATTGTTTTTAGGGCTTTGTTTTGTATGATTTGAAGGGTGTTGTGGTGTGTCTCACTGAGATTAGGAGCCCATGCAGGACTCGCATAATTCATCACTGAGCGTATGCATTGTTTGTATATTGTTATATTAGTTTCTTTGTTTTGTCCAAATGTTGTTCCAGTGATTGACTTAAGTGCGTTAAGTCTAGGTGTGCATTTGTTTTTTATGTTTGTGAGGTGTTGTTTGAAAGACATGGATGTATCGTATGTTACACCAAGAATTTTCGGTGTGTTTGTGTGTGGTATTAGAGTGTTGTTGATGTAGAGATGAGGTATGTATTTGTGTTCTTTTGTCCAGTTGGTGAGAAGTGTTGCTGTAGATTTGGTTGGAGCTATTTTGAGTCTGTTTGTGATGAACCATGTGTTGAGTGTGTCAAGGTAAGGCTGGATTATTTCTGCAGCTTTGTCTGTGTTACGATGTGTGCATGTGATTGTTATGTCGTCTGCGTAGGAAGAGATTTGTATTTCTGAGGTGTCTGGCGTGGGTAAGTCATGCATGTATAGATTAAATAATGTGGGGGATAGAACCGAGCCCTGTGGTACTCCGTTCTTAATGTTTCTGATGTGCGATGATTGGCCATTATATGACACATGAGCATTCCTGCCTGCCAGATAATTGGCCAGCCATCTTTTGGTGTTATTGTGCATGTCTGTGTTGTATATTTTATTTGTTAGGTTGTGGCGGGGGATAGCATCAAAAGCTTTACTAATGTCCAATGTTATAAGAAGTGTTCTGTGGTGGGGCCTATCTGAATTGATGCCATCTAAAATTCTTTGTGTGAGGTTTGTCAGAAGAGTGTTTGTGGAGTGTAGTGGCCTAAAACCGTGTTGTGAGTCAGCAAGGGGAATATATGGTGTGACAAGTTTAAGTATTAGGCGTTCAATGACTTTAGAGGGGGTGCAGAGAAGTGTGATTGGGCGGTGCGATGTTGGGATTGTTGGGTCTTTGTTCGGTTTTGGAATGGTGATTATTTTACCATGCTTCCAGATGTCGGGTATTGTGTTGTGTGAATAGCTGTAGTTTGCAATGTTTGTGAGTGCGTGTATACCTTGTGGTCCAATGTGTTTTAGGTGTATGTTGCTTATGTTATCAGGGCCACAGGCAGATGAGTGCTTGAGACTATGCAATATGAGTTTTGTCTGACTGTCTATGAAGGGTGTATAGTCTGAGTCTGTGGGAAAGTCTTTCTTACGTCGAATGGTGCGTCGGTCGTCAGGGTGAGATGTAAGATGGCTCGTCTGTGCAAAATGACGTATGAGTGCGTTTGCTTGTTGTCTGTTTGAGGGTAGATTATCTGTTGTTGTGATTATTGCTGCGTGAGAGCGTGTAGTGTTAGTGTTGGATAGTGTGATGCTGTTGAGTGTTTTGTACAATTTGCTGGTGTTTGTTTTGTGATCAAGTGTATTGATAAAGTTTTGCCAATTTTGTGTTTTTTGTTCATGTATTTTATTGGCAATCACAGTGTTTAGTGTTTGTATTTGGTCTGCTATGTTTTGAGGGATAGGTGTGGGGGTATCGTGTTTAAGTGTGTCACGTTGTCTGATGAGGCCTTGGATTTCTGGTGTGAAGTTGGGGTTGTGTGATTTTCTGTTGCCTCTAGGGATGTATCTCTTGTCTGCGTTTTGTATGATTGTATTAAAAGCGTGCACAGCATTGTTTATGTTTGTGATTGGTGTACTGTTAAGTGTTTCGAAATGTTGTTCTGTCTCTTCATTAAAGGCTTCCCAGTTAGCTCTCTTGTAATTGGTGTAAGTGTGTCTGTGGCCAGCTGGGGTGCATCTTGTTTTGGTGGTGATGATGATTGGAAGGTGGTCAGAACCAAGGGCTCCGACCACTCTCCATGATGTTGTTGGGGTTAGGCAGGGGGAGCAAAAGGTGATATCAGGAGAGGAGGGAGTGTAGAGGGCTTGGTATGGGATATGTGTATGATTATGCGTGTTGTTCATGATAGTCAATGAGTCGAATTGAGTCTGTATATCAAGCCCTCTGTCTGTGTCAGGGTTGTCGATAATTCTCTTCCGGTTGTATGTTCTCCCTTGTATACACTGATTTAAAATGTTTGTTCATAATTTCCGCCATTTCAGTTTCCTCTGTGTATTCAACTCCTTCTTGTTTTAATTTCTCCAAGTCTTGTTTGTTTTTCAGTTTGTTGTTTACAAATCTGTAGAATAGTTTTGGTTGATCTTTACACTTTTCTATGACATCTTTTTCATATTTTCTCTTTACCTCTCTGCACATTTGTACATATTCATTTCTATAACAAGTATATATTTTCCATTTTTCAGGTCTTCTGTCTTTTCTCCATCTGGTCCAAACTTTGTCTCTTTTGTCTTTTAACTCCCTACAACTTTTGTTGTACCAGCATTTTACATATTCTTTTTCTTGTTTTTGTCTTGGGACATATTTTTCCACTCCTTTTTTGTAAATGTTTGTCAAAATATTCCATTTCTCTTCCACTGTTGTTTCTTCTCTGTGTATTTCTTCCCAGTTTTCTTTTTGAAAGAATTCTCTTATTTGATCAAAGTTCATTTTTTCATACATCATTCTTCCTTTTCTATATTGTTCATTTCTTATCATGTATTTTTCTTCATTTAGTTCCAGTTCAATCAATATGTGGTCACTTTTACTTATTTTGTGTTTTATATTCAATCTTGTCCACTATTCTAGGTTCAGATGTAATTATTAGGTCTAGTCTCGATGGTTCTTCTTCATTTCTATACCTAGTGTTCTCCTGTATCCATTGTGTCATTATATGGTCAGTAATCATCTCAAGTAGAGCATTTCCCCATGAGCCATCTCCACCCTTTACTGTCATCTCTTCCCAGCAGACTTCTTTGCAATTAAAGTCGCCCATTATAACTATTCTTCCTCCATCTTCCATTATCTTATTTAATGTTGTCTTTGTGTCCTCTAACATACTTTTATGTTCACTTTCTTCCCACGAGGCTGTTTTCGGAGGCACATAATTTATCACAAACTTTCTGCTCTTCTTATCTCTGTTTTCTACATCCATCATAATCATCTCTACTGTATTCTTTCAATATGTGACTCTCTTCATGTTTATATCCTTCTTAGTCAGGAACATAACTCCACCCCTTTGCTTTGCCTCTCTGTTTCTAATCCAATAATTATATACGTCATTACCTACACTGTTGGGTGGTAGTGGACCTTTTAATTTCGTTTCTACAATTCCCATTATGTCCGGTTCTTTTTCCTTCAAATAATCATTCAGCTCATTCAATCCTGTAATTAATCCATCTATATTTGTGTAAGACACTCTTAGTTTTCTGCCACTTTCATTGTGTTCTCTGTTTCCCTTTTGTTTTTCTCTTGTATGTCGAATCTCTTTAGTTTCATATTCACTACTCACCAATAGAATCTCTCTTTTTCTGTCTCCGTTCTGTTCTCGTTTTTTTTCCTTAGCTTGAAGTCTTTTCTTTTTTTCTTCCTCTCTTTCCTCTTTATTCATTTCCCTTTTTATCCATACCTTTTTATATTGTTCACTTGTTGCTAGTTTCCCTGTTTTGGATAAGATATTCTCTGCCATCGTTTGTGACCTAAATTTAATCTTAATTGGTCTGGTTTTATCTGTGCTATACTTTCCGAGCCTGAATTTTTCCTCAATTTGTTTCATAATTTCTGGCTCATCTTCCTGAACTAATTTTAGTAAACTGCTTACTTTTTCATCTTCCTCATTGGTTCTTGAGGTTCTGTCTGGGTTATGTTTCTCTTCCATTCCTAATATAATTATACATTTCTTTTTATCTGCTAAGTCTCTTACTATATTCTCTTTCTGTCTCATCACTTTAATAACTGAGTCTTCAGTTTAATCTCTCATTTGCTGTTTAATTATGTCAGTAAATTCAACTTTACTGTTTTCTTGAATTGCCTGCCAACCCTTAGCTTCTTTAGCTATAGCCTCTTTGTTTTCTTTATTATTCCTCTTTAATTCTTCATTCTCCTCTTTTACTTCTTTTAACTGTCTTTTTAGATCTTCTATTTCCTTAGTTAAGGTTTTGTTTGCCTTCTTTAGTGCTTCCAATCTTTCAACTCTGTCAGCCATTTTTGAAAGACTATCAAACTTACTTTCCCATTGCTCAGTCACTTTTTCAAGTCTTTCTTCCAGTCTTGTTAATCTGGGGAGGTTGGTAACCCCCCCACCCTCTTTAAAACCCTGGAATTTGTTATCATCATCTTCCACTGTTCTGTTCTTATCAATATTTCTAATTTTTACATTTTTGTTGATCCCGTCCTCACTGATATCGTCATTATTGGTATGCCGTTTGTTTATAATCCGCCTGGCTTGGACCAAGTCCCCCTCTTCCTCATTTCCTTCCATTTCCCTCAATATCCCTTCCCTTCTCTTTCCCTATCACTTTCCCACTACACCACGAGCAATTTCCCCCCACCCTGTAAATACAATTGGTACTTCCTTTGCTTTGGGATCCACGAAATTTCACTTTTTCTTCAGAACGTCCTCTACGCCGTCCGTTCGTTGAAGTGTGTATTTACCTAGTTGTATTTACCTAGTTGTATTTTACGGGAAGGGGAGCTATGCTCGTGGGGTCCCGTCTTCATTTCTCATTTTATCTAAACTATTTCTAAATTCATGTATTGTTTTTGCACACACCACTTTCTCATCTAACTTGTTCCAACTGTCTATTACTCTGTGTGGAAAGCTGTTCTTTTTCAAATCTCTTCTATAGCTGTCTTTTTTTATTTTCTTTCCGTGTCCTCTTGTATTTCTGTCATCCCATTTTATCAGATTCTCTCTATCAGTAATTTCTATGCCTTTCATGATTCTGTAAATAGCTATCATATCTCCTCTCTCTCTTCTTTGCTCTAGTGTCTGTAGTTCAAGTTTTTGTAGTCTCTCTTCATATGATAGTTTTGAGAGTGTTGGTGCCAGTTTTGTAATTGCTCTTTGTATTCTTTCAAGTTTTTTTATACATTTTTTTGTACTTGGTGACCATATTGTTGCTGCATATTCTAATCTTGGTCTTATCAGGGTGATTAGGATTTTCCTCACCATTTCTTCATCCAGGTATGTAAATGCCACTTTGATTGTTCTTATTAAATTATAAGTTTCTCCAAAAATCTTATTTATATGTTTTTCAGGTGACAAATTATTCATAACAATGACTCCGAGGTCCTTCTCATTTTCTACTTTTTTTATTCCTTCTTCTCCCAAATTATATGATCCTGTTATTCTGTTTTTGCATTTTCCAAATTCCATTATACTACACTTTTTTGTATTGAACTCCATCTCCCACTTCCTACTCCATTCCTGTACTTTATTAGATCTCTCTGTAGTGATTCACAATCTTCTTCAGTTTTCACTCTTTTCAGTAGTTTTGCATCGTCTGCAAAGAAGCTCATATAGCTTTCAATTCCTTCATCCATATCATTAATATATATAGCAAACATTATTGGGGCCAGGACTGTTCCCTGCGGGACACCGCTTATTACTTCATTCCATTTTGTGTGCTGGTTTCTTATCACTACTCTCATTTTTCTTTCTTGCAAAAAGTCTTCCATCCAATTTAGTAATTTACCTTGTATTCCTCCTTCAGTTTCTAGTTTCTTAAGCAACTTCTTATGTGGTACTTTGTCAAAAGCTTTTTTTAGGTCTAGAAATGCACAATCAGCCCATCCATCTCTTTCTTGTATTATATCTATTAGCCTTGAATAGAAACATATTAAATTGGTGACGCATGATCGTCCTTGTCTGAATCCAAATTGCCTTGGATTTAGTACGTTGTTTTTTTTCCAAGTATTTTACCCATCTATTTTTGATAATTCTTTCACAAATTTTTGCTATTGTACTTGTTAGAGAGACTGGTCTATAGTTGGTAGGTTCTTCTTTATTTCCTCCTTTATATATAGGTACTATATTTGCTTTTTTCCAATCTTCTGGAACTTTTCCTTCTTTCAAGGAACTGCTTATTATGCTATGTATTTTGTCTACCAGTTCATTCCTGCATTCTTTCAGAATCCAGTTTTCTATTTCATCTGGTCCATGTGATTTTCTGACATCAAGATTACTCAAGTGTATCAATATTTCATTCTTTGATACTTCTATTTTTTCTATAGGGGGGACTTTCTCTTTCCATTCAATCTCTTCAGGTTGTATGTTCTCCCTTGTAAACACTGATTTAAAATGTTTGTTCATAATTTCCGCCATTTCCATTTCCTCAGTGTATTCAACTCCCCCTTGTCTTAATTTCTCCAAGTCCTGTTTGTTTTTCAGTTTATTGTTTACAAATCTGTAGAATAGTTTTGGTTGATCTTTACATTTTTCTATGACTTCTTTTTCATATTTTCTCTTTTCCTCTCTGCACGTTTGTACATATTCATTTCTATAACTGGTATATATTTTCCATTTTTCAGGTTTTCTGTCTTTTTTCCATCTGGTCCAGGCTTTGTCTCTTTTGTCTTTTAACTCCCTACAACTTTTGTTGTACCAGCATTTTACATATTCTTTTTCTTGTTTTTGTCTTGGGACATACTTTTCCACTCCTTTTTTGTAAATTTTTGTCAAAATATTCCATTTCTTTTCCACTGATGTTTCTTCTTTGTATATTTCTTCCCAGTTTTCTTGTTGAAAGAATTCTCTTATTTTATCATAGTTTGTTTTTTCATACATCATTCTTCCTTTTCTATATTGTTCATTTCTTTTCATATATTTTTCTTCATTAAGTTCCAGTTCAATCAATATGTGGTCACTTTTACCTATTGGTGTTTTATATTCAATCTTGTCCACTATTCGAGGTTCAGATGTAATTAATAAGTCTAGTCTCGATGGTTCTTCTTCATTTCTATACCTAGTGTTCTCCTGTATCCACTGTGTCATTGTGTGGTCAATAATCATCTCAAGTAGAGCGTTTCCCCATGAGTCTTCTCCACCCTTTACTGTCATTTCTTCCCAGCAGATTTCTTTGCAATTAAAGTCGCCCATCATAACTATTCTTCCTCCATCTTCCATTATTTTATTTAATGTTATCTTTGTGTCCTCTAACATACTTTTATGTTCACTCTCCTCCCACGAGGCTGTTTTTGGAGGCACATAATTTATCACAAATTTTCTGCTCTTCTTATC
Source organism: Oratosquilla oratoria (assembly GCF_046742065.1). Lineage (NCBI taxonomy): Eukaryota > Metazoa > Arthropoda > Malacostraca > Stomatopoda > Squillidae > Oratosquilla > Oratosquilla oratoria. The sequence goes on along the minus strand of NC_134797.1, from coordinate 19,386,956 downwards.
TCTGTCTTCCACTTCTATCATAATCATCTCTACTGTATTCTTTCCATATATGACACCTTTCACGTTTATATCCTTCTTAGTCAGGAACATAACTCCACCCCCTTGCTTTTTCTCTCTGTTTCTAATCCAATAATTGTATGCATCATGTCCTACACTGTTGGGTGGTAGTGGGCCTTTTGATTTTGTTTCTACAATTCCCATTATGTCCGGTTCTTTTTCCTTCAAATAATCATTCAGCTCATTCAATCCTGTTATTAATCCATCTATATTTGTGTAAGACACTCTTAGTTTTCTGCCACTTCCATTGTGTTCTCTGTTTCCCTTATGTTTTTCTTTTGTATGTCGAACTTCCTTAGTTTCATGTTCACTACTCTCCAATAGAATCTCTCTTTCTCTGACTCCGTTCTGTTCTCGTTTTTTGCCTTAGCTTCCAGTCTTTTCTGCTTTTCTTCCTCTCTTTCCTCTTTATTCATTTCTCTTTTTATCCATATCTTTTTGTATTGTTCACTTGTTGCTAGTTTCCCTGTTTTGGATAAGATATTCTCTGCCGTTGTTTGTGACTTGAATTTAATCTTAATTGGTCTGGTCTTGTCTGTGCTATACTTTCCGAGTCTAAATTTCTCTTCGATTTGTTTCATAGTTTCTGGTTCATCTTCCTGAACTGATTCTAGTAATTGGCTTACTTTTTCATATTCCTCTTTGATTCTTGTGGTTCTATCTGTGTTGTGTTTCTCTTCCATTCCTAATATAATTATACATTTCTTCTTGTCTGCTAAATCTCTTACTATATTCTCCTTTTGTCTCATCACTTTAATAACTGAGTCTTCAGTATGTTCTTTCAATTGCTGTTTGACTATGTCAGTGAATGAAACCTTATTTCCTTCATGGGTTTTCTTCCAATTTTTAGTTTCTTTAGCTATTGTCTCTCTGTTTTCTTTACTATTCTTCTTCAATTCCTCATTCTCCACCTTTACTTCTCTTAACTGTCTTTTTAGGTCTTCTATTTCATCAGTTAAGTTTTTATTCGCCTTTTCTAGTTCTTCCAATCTTTCAACCCTTTGTAAAATGGTGTTCATATGACCTAACCTACTCTCCAAGTCCTCGATCACCTTATCAACCTTCTTCTCTAGTCTTGTCAGTCGGGGGGGGTTTGTGTCCCCCCCACTCTCTTTAAATCCCTTGAAAATATTCTCATCACTTTCTACTGTATTGTTCCTATCTATACTTCTAATCTTTACATTCTTATTAGACCTTTCGTCGTCCTCCAGCTCGTCTTGCGGTCGCTTGTTTACTTTTCGGCGGTCTGTTAGGGCCAAGTCCTCTACTTCCTCATTACCTTCCATTTCCCCAGCAATCCCTCCCCTTCTCCTCTTTCCTTACTTTCCCACTACCCCATGAGCAATTTCCCCCCACCCTGTAAATACAAAAAGGCACTTCTCTTTGCGTTGAGATCCACAATCTGCACTTTTCTTCAGAACGTTCTTCAAGCCGTCCATTCGTTGAAAGTGTGTGTGTGTGTGTGTGTGTATAAAGTCCACAAATGCTCTTTGATGGCTTACCTGGTGGCATCAATAGTAAGGACACCGGGATCGTTCTTGGCTTGGCAGTAGTTGTGATTCACATGAGGGAAGAGGGAAGCTTCTAGATAGTCATTCAAACGATAAGTGAAGTCCATCAGTGCTGAACATTCCAGCTGTATCAGTAAGATATGCATTAATGAAAGACCTTTCAACTTCAGGGTGAGTAAAATCATGTTAATAATAAAAAGAACAGCATTATCCGATGAGCAGGGTCACTGTCGGGTGAGTGAGCCATATGATCATATGTATCCTATCATTACTATCACATGCCATGAAGGCGCTAGCATTTAGCAATCTTGATGGCTTCACATTTCCTAATCAAAACACCTGACTCAGATAACGCAAGACATCATAACAAGTTCCATTGTCCAGAAAGGGAGTACCTAATGTCACCACAGTTCATAAACCTTTCCTTATTCCCACCAAGCTACATAATCGTAACTCCAATACATACTAACCACAACCACAAATAATATTACTAAATCCCATATAATACAACTAACACACATATGATATATGTATATTATTGCCATAAACACATTTCCTATATGACAACCTACACCAAACAAGCTCATCTAAGCCCTTTTCCACTATATAATGACTATATTTGCTAGAGAGAGGAGCTACGGGAGACACTTTCCCTAGACTCACCAGGGGATATATCCCCAAGCAGTAATCCCAGATCATCTTTGATAATAAACCTAGAAAAACAAAGAAAGATTATCTGACCCTGTTAAGCCCATCATTGTGTAGCACCAACCTGCTATATATTGCCAGCAGTGGTGGTCCAAGAATACCCATGCTTATCTGAAGAGACCCCATTGGCACTGCTATTGTAGCCAACCTGCTACACATAGTATCTCAACTGTTGTTTTGCAGTAATGAGACTAGTTGTCTCATGTCGGCACCTTTGAGTATTTTTTTTATTCGAAAAAGAATGTCTCCGTAGAGACTTTGGAGCATCCACTAGCTGTCACAGTTCTGTACATTACCCAGTCCATTCAAGTACTAAAGAGAAGTGGAGTAAGGACACATCTCTGTCTCATGTTGGAATACACCAAGAAAACTTTGGATTTACCCCTAACCCATTTCCCAGGTTTTTCAGTGTTTCAGTGCAGAGCAGAAAAGAGACCGATGATTTCACTTGGTATTTCTTGTAGCCCCGGAATCATCCAATGTGTATCTTATTACGAATCAAACGTTTTCTTGAAGTTGACATAAGATTAGATTCTGTCGAAAAAGCATTTTAGCATTTGATGAAAACGAAGAGCTGAGATCCGGTCAGTTGTAGATTTCTTGTGCATGAATCCACACTGCTACTGATGTTGATCTCTGATAAAGGATCTTGTATTTGCATCAGAAGCACATGATCAGAGACTTTATGAGGGATACTTAGCAGTGTTAGGCTTCTGTGATTATTGCAGTTTTATTGACTATCCTTTTTCTTCCTGACTGGGGATATAAGACCACCCCCAAAACTAGTGCCACAAACTTCTTTTGTCTTCACCATCCTTACCCTGCCAATGTCTGTTTTGATGACAGCTGCAGTATCTGGCTCCTCCTCTGAAGAATTGATTTATCATTAACAGATCCTTAAAGTCTCATACCCAGCTAGCCTAATCTGTAGCTGTCACTATACGAACATCTCTATCTCGAATAGAATATAAATGCGACAATGACTGGGAGCACAGACGTTTAATTGCATTCTAGGTGAAGCAATTTTCTTTTAAGATGAAGCTGCCTCTTTCTTGCCACCCAATAAGGGATTACTTCACTACATTTTTGTAGTTTCAGGTTTAAAATTCCTGTTTAATTTTCTTGATTGAAAACTGAATGAGGGAACATCACTAGCCTCACCCTCCTCTACCTGACTTATATGCAATTGTCATTCAGTGCATACCCTAAATTGCTGGCCAAAGTGTATATCGATAGTTTGCCAAACAAAATCAATAGAGACAATGGACACTATCGCAATTGAATCAAATTAGCTGGTAAAAACCAGGCGCAGAATTAGTACAGTCATACTCCTAAATGTAGGACTAAAGAAAAAAAAATTATGTACTTGTTCCCAGTACTCACCAGGTCTTGATTCCAGCTGACATGGGCATGGAGGCTATCATAGACTGGCCGAATGTGTTCTTGGACTTGTAGGTCCTCATCACAGAAGCCCTTAGACTCTAGTGTTGACAAGATCAAGTCTTTGCGTTGCTGCGTAATGTCTACGGAGGCCTAAAAGTTATTGAAAAATCTGATTTTAAAAACTTACCTGTACACGTGGCACAATTCATTTTGATAGAAGGTACATTTGATAAAACTCAAATATTCCATGAAGATATACAAATATATGCAAGATGCAAAATTACACAAAGGGTTTACACAGTGTTGGGTTTAGGCTAATTGGCCTGTAGTTTAAAGGATTTTATATTGAGTACTTTTAGCACATTATTAGCACTAAATTTGCTGTTTCCCAGGTAGTTGGAGTTGAGTGCAGTGGTTTCGTTTGGGGAACAAACATCTGTACCAGATTGATCAATATAGTGCTGATTACCTGGTTTGCTTTATTGGTGGTTGGAAACTTTAGTTCACTATCCCAATCAATTTATCAACGATATATATTTATGGCCTTGAAATTATCTCTGCACCAGAACTGTAGGAGAGAGGCTTTTACTCCCCCTGCACCAGAAGCTGAATTGTGGCTTCTATGACAAATGAAATGAAATATCAGGGCGAAAGAGGTAAGGAAAATGAATAGGACAGGGCAGTTCCCATAGTGAGGAAAAGGTGGCAAAGTTGGTACTTCTGGTAGTCGATTACACTCAGTTGTCAATACCAGATCCAGAATGCTACCTGACTTAAGAAATTTTGGTTCACGTGTTGGGGTCCATGGCGTAAGAATAAATTGCGAAACATTGCATGTTGATCAATTACTCTGACCAAACAACTGAGGGAAAGTAGATGTCAGAACCAGGATCACTTTTTTACCTGAGCGTGCATTGGAAATTAATTCAATCAGCTTTGTATTACCTCTAAGAGAATAAGGAAGGGGCAGCTCAAAATCCAAATACACTTTTTTGGGGGGAGAAATAATAACAGGGTGTTAGGAGGAGTGCACTGATCAGAAATGTAACTGACACTAATATCGTCACTCACACAGAAACTCCATGCATAGGAAAATGAAAGTTAAAGTAATTTCTGAGCACTTTATCGCCTAACAGGTCAATCGGACTATCAGATATTGGATGTTGAAGACAAGAGTCAGTCATAACAAGGAGATCCAGCTTCGCTGCCCTATAAAACTGGTCTACAAAATATAGCTTATTTTTTTAGATAGTTAAGGTTGACGAGTCCTATACTCAGGTACTAAATGTGTGATGGATTGACTAGAAAAAATTTAGGGTTCCCGTGGCTCAAATGGGGGACAAGCAGGTGATGCAGTAGTGATCTGAGATGTAGAAATGTCAGATGGTCCTATGCCAAAACTATTGATGTTGTTTACAGAGGCAGCTCCAGTGGCCTGGGCAAGTGGAGGCCAAGTCCAGTGTGACACATTCACATGTTCACTAGGGTGATCAGGCTGGTTAGAAATATAAAGATGGTTATGGTAGTGTTCATTAAGAATGACTCAGGTCACAAGTTATATATATCATTGAACTTAGGGTTTCTGAGAGATTTTTGCCATATCAAGTATTTTGTGTTTGGTGCTTTTATCTAGAATTTGTGCTCAAACAAGATTCCCTCTGACAGGACAAGTCTAGTGTAACTGGGTACCTCTATGTATGAGAAATTTGGAAACCTCAGTGAAATTCTCACTTCAGACGTACTAGTGTCAAGCCCTTGCTACTTCTGGGTTCTCCTTAACTTGCTGATGCCCCTTCCCGAAGTCCCCTCTCACCAACATAAAGCAATGGCAACAGACCATGGGGCCTGGAATGCTTACGTAAGGACATGTTTGAAAGGAGCCATTTTTTCACGTTCACCTGTCTTGCTTTTACAATCCCCTGTGTAAACTCACTTTCATTTCCACGATGGGAGCAGCATTGCAGCTTTCTCCTCCACGCATCTTGAGGTTGAACTTGCTCTCGAGGTCGTGGTCGAGGGTGTCGGAGAGATCCATCAGTGGGGAAGGTTGAGGGCGCGAGTACTGGGCTTCAAGGCACGTCTGGTGTAGAAGAAGGGAAAATTATGCAAAATCAACATGAGCCTCTTTTGGGTGTCGAGATTATTCTGTTTCTCTACATACAATTAATCAATGAAAGACTTAAAAGATAAAAAGAGTCTGCAAAACAAATTTTTTGAGAGAATAGGAAAAGTTATGTGCCAGAACAAGGGAACTATCTAAATTCTCTTTATGGAAAAATTATGTAGGAAAATGGGAAAATGTTAAGGGGAGGAGTGATCAAGAGGTTCAGTTAAAAAAAATGAATATACTGAATGACAAAAAAATGTACAATACATTTCAGAGGTTATGATTAGAAGATTCCAACTATGCTTATAACTTGCCAAATGAAGATAAAATGTGAAAGGTGAGGAAGAGAAAATCTAGAATACTGTCTGTATCCAGGATGCCAAGAATCACAAGTATGATAATTCAGGACAAACAACCTACCCAAATTAGTAAGAGACAGGAAGCTAAAGCACATGGTGAATGCTGAAGTCTAATACAGAGATCTTGAGTAAAATAAAATGGGGTAGGATGAACGCCAATGAATAGACATGGTAATTGAAGAATTCTGGGTTATCTTTAGAATTACTGAGAGGTAAATAACACATATATATCTGGTGGTTTAATGAAAGCTAAATTTTAGCTACTTGTAATTAAATAATTCTGAGTGGTTTTTAGAGCTGGAAAGGGGTAGATAACGCATATGTATTAAGTGGAAAATGAGAGCCAGATTTTAGCCACGTGGATACTCGAGAACATAAGAAGTAATAAGTGTGTGAACAACCAACTATATAGTAGAAATTAGTGTAGAGTAAAGAAACGGTAGAAGAGAACAGTGTAGTCTGCTATTAGTATCCAATCACCCCCAGTAAAAATTAATGAATAAGATAAAATGAATAAATAAATGGATAAATTTATTAATAAAATTCTACTGATTCTCCTTTCTGGTTCACATTTACCATCATTATGACTCCATCTTTTTGGCGCAATATTTTCTCCAAAGATTACAAGCTGTGGTTATTGTTGACAAAATACTATAATACTGCTATTGTAATTGAGAAAGAGAAATAAAGCTTTAAGAAGTAGTGTCCCAAGGAGGGAAAAATGGTAAGAAAGCTTCATTTACTGTAATAGTGGATAAAAAAAGGAGCATCAAGACAACCTTGATGGTCATGAACAAAAGACTGAGCTGAGCTGAGGATGAAGTCAATCCCCTCCCCATTGTTATACTGTAGTATGTCTGCGTCGCAGGAGAATGGAAAAAAAAAATTCCGAAAACAAGACACTAGGAGCTCTAGCACTCCTTGCGTTTGTCCTCCATGTGGACAGTCACATTGATGTCCATTAAGAACTGAATACATATTGCTTTTAAGGTAATGGTTGCTCAGCTAATCTTTGTGCTTAATCTGTATCTGTTTGATGTCTATTCACCCCTCTCCATTACCTATATACAAAAAGGTAATTTAGAAAGAGCTGCAGATGTGAACTGATTGGAGATTTGCAATTTTTTGTGAAAACTAGGATCATTGTACACTTGACACTAGATTCTAGATGAGCCTTGATGTCATAAATCGGGAATGATTAATTATTCATGCCCAATATTCATGTGTCCAGTCACATCTGACCAAAGACTAAAATTTCTATTCTCATATGATCTTGCAGGGAGCAAATATGGGAATTTGTCATCCAAGTCCCAGCATACTTCCTAGATCTGGTCACTGGTATAGAGAATACAAGAATTCAATTTCCATGCTGGATTTATACATACACTTTATATCTATACAAAGTGGTTCAGTGAACCCCTTTGGAAAAGAAAATTATTATATTTAATTCAGACTATATAATTTGATGGAGGGTAACTATAAGTCAACAAACCAAAAGCAAAATATATGAAACAATGCACAAGTGTATTTATTGTGGGTTGAAATATTTAACGATATTAGAGCAAACAATCTTACCAAGTTATATTAACCAGATTGTAGAATGTTCAGGGTGACATGGGCATTGAGAAAAAAAAAATATATATATATACCATCTGTCTTACGGGCAACGAATTTAGAGGTCTAAGAAAACGGGCTTACAGAAATAATCCAATGGGAAGATAAACAAGGATGGGACATTCAGATCTATAATGACATTGTGAAGTCACGTGATGTGACAGCAGAGAAGCAAACCCTTACCATATGATCCGTCTTGTTGTTAGTGCCCTTGAGGAAGGTGGTGTGAGAAATTGCGCTGTCTAAGCCTCCACGGAAATAGCTATAGGGCAACGTCATCACCATTTCATACTTGTAGGACTCCGTCCCAATGAACTCAATCCAACCGCTGAAACACTCCACCTTTGCGACTGTGGAGAGGATGAAGCATTATGGTAAGAACTGTGTTGATGAAAAGAACTGCTGCTTGTCACATTCAGTGTTAGGAAGATGCAGATGTGACTCAGCAAAAGCATTCCAGCTTACTGACAATTGTCAGTTCTACTCTGAATTTTATTAGGGTATGCCACACATGTCTAACAACAGGTGCATACATAGAGGCATGAGAGGAGTAAATAGGTACAAAAACAAAGTATTACTTCAGCCAGAAGCAAGCAATCTACAATAACGCGTGAAAGTGATGTTTCAACGAATGAATAAATGCAGTTATTTTTTATTTATTTTTAGTGGATGGTAACACAAAGACAGAGAAAGAAGAAACTTAGAGAAAGAGAGAATCACAATAAAGCAAAGAGAGGGTTAGTTCCTGTGACAAAATTAAATTCTATTGGTACATTATAGACTCATGTCGACTATTTGCCACATCAATATGCTGGTTGCTACCTACAGTAGAGAACCAAATATATTGATCAATAAGTTTTAGGAAAATATGTATACAAAATCACTGCAGTCAAAATAATTTGAAGTTAAGGTTGAATGAAATTATAATTAGGAATGATACAGGAGTAAGATCAACCATGTTCGGTAATAATAAAAATGATTATAGGGCACTTACATTCCATCTGTTGTGCATTCTCTTCCAGCTTTCTGGCTCTCTCATCAACACTGTCATTAATGCTGTACTGACCACCAATCACGGTTTCGACTTGATCACCATCACCATGTGGATCCTTGTTAGTGGAGAGAAGATTGATATCACATAAATAAATATCACATTTTGCAAAAATGCGATGACAGAGCAGGTACTGGGTATGATGACAAGACAATACTGGAAAAGGCGACAAGAGAAGTCCAGGGTAGAATGGACAGGAAGGATAACCTTGTCATTTATGGAGTCCCTGAGGAAATGGTAGGAGGCATGGATCTAGCGATTAGGTCCGAGAAGATTCGCCATGACAGGCTTGTGTTTACCAATTTGTGCAGTGAAATAGGCTTAACTTGTTATGATAGTGATATTGAAGAGATAAGAAGGCTAGGCAGGTATGAAGGAGAATCAGAATCTGGAAAATCTAGACCCATACTGATCTCTCTTAGAGGTGGTCTGAAAGATAGAATAATGAGGAACTTGTATAAACTTAAAGATGCCAATACAGGAATTTTCAGGAAAGTAGGCGTGTCACATGACATGACCAAGGAGGAAAGGAAGAGAGAAAAAGAGCTGAAAGAGGAGGCCCAAAGGAAGAACGAAGAAGAAGCAGCTTCGGGAAACTTCTATGTGATAAGAGCAAGCCCTTGGAAAAGATACCTGTTGAAGGTGAAGAGAAGAGAGGCAACGAGCGGAGCTTCGGAAGGAGTTGCAAGAACAGAAACAGTGAGCTGTGGGGACACGGGAGAAGGCCAGATAGATATGTAAGCAAATATGTTGAAGCGTCTAAAAACACTAGTGCTAATAAAGAATCGACAAATTGGGTTAAAAATGTTAAAGTGTTATTTTGTAATGTTGATGTGTTTTCCTATGATAAGATTAACGAACTAAGGACTATTTTAAGTGGAGAGCTAGTACCTCCCCAAGTAATTGCAGTACAAGAAGTTAAGCCAAAGAATTTTAGGTTTGAAAGAGACATAGTAGAGTATGCTATAGAGGAGTATGAAATATTTGGCAAAGGCGGAGGTTGGTAGGGGAATGTTGCTGTACATAGAAAAAGGTGTTCAGTATGACATTGTGGAATTCAAGGAGGAAGCTACTGAATATATTGCAGCAAAAATTAAAGGAAAAACGGGTGTAGGGGATGTGTTAATTGTGTCTATATATCGAAGTCCGAATAGTGAGGCAGAAAACAATGGGAAAATTATGTCACTGATGCAAGAAATAGCAGACTACAACATCAAACATAAAGTAATAGTGGGAGATCTTAATTTACCAAATATAGAGTGGAAGAACATGACCTGCAAAACTGGTGATGATGACCTAAGTCTAAGGTTTATTGAGAAAATGCGAGATTGCTACTTTATACAACATGTCGCCGGAATTACTAGATTCAGAGGTTCAGATGCAGGCAACATACTTGACTTGATTATTACTGATGACAACATGATCGTGGAGGATATTGAGATAAGAAATCCACTTGGCAGGAGTGATCATGGATGTGTAATTTTCAGATGCAACATGGAACCACAGGTAAAAAATTGTAAGGGACTTGTGTATCTTTTTGAAAAGGCGGATTATTGCAAGCTAAACGGAATGTTGAATATTAATTGGGATGAGTATTTGGATACCGATGATATCGAGGACATGTGGTGCAGATTTAAAAGTAAACTACAAGAGTCAATAGACAAATGTATTCCAAGGAGAGAACTTAAAAACAGTGGGGAATTAAGGAAGAGAACAAATCATAATTTGCCAATGAATAGAAAGCTGTGGGCAAAGATTAAGAAAAAACAAAGATTTTGGATGCTATTGAAAAAAATGAGGGAAGGTAGAGAAATTAATCAGGGCGAGTATGACAAATTATATGAGGAATACAGACGGATTAATAATCAGGTAAGAGCTGAAACTAGGTCTTCTGTTAAGAACGTGAAGACTATTGCGCAAAACGTCAAGTCTAACCCAAAGATATTTTGGAAGTATGTCCAGTCGAAAACAAAAGCTTCTGTCAGTATATGTAATCTGTATAAAGATTTGAATAAAACTTCTAAAACTAAAGATGACAATGAAAAGGCAACAGTACTAGCAGACTTTTTTAGCTCAGTGTTTACCAAGGAACCAGAAGGGTTAATACCAGAGGTGGAGGTCAAGGATATTCCAATGTTATCACAGATTGAATTCTCTAGCAAGGATATTATCAGTGTTATAGATAAACTACAAAGGAATAAATCCCCTGGGCCGGAACGGCTTCATCCTCGAATTCTGAAAGAGACGAAAGATGTAATTGCATATCCGCTTTGTAAGATCTTTAATCTATCACTTTTGAGCGAAAGACTACCCATAGATTGGAAACTAGCAAACATCTCAGCAATATACAAAAAAGGTGACAGAAGCGACCCAGGTAATTATAGACCAGTTAGCTTAACATGTGTCATATGCAAGTTATTGGAATCAATAATTAGGAAAAGGATTCTGGAACATCTCAAGGGCAATAAGCTGATTAGTAACAAACAGTATGGATTTGTGGAGGGGCGTTCGACGGTACTACAAATGATCACAGTCTTGGACAGATGGACTCAGATTTTAGATGAGGGAGGAGCAGTCGATGTTGCATACTGCGATTTCATGAAGGCCTTCGACACTGTCCCCCACAGAAGGCTAGTTGAGAAGATCAAGAGTTATAACATCAGAGGAAACATTTTGTCATGGATAGCACACTTTCTCAATGATAGAAAACAAAGAGTGATTGTCAATGGAGTTGAGTCAGAATGGAAGGACGTGGTCAGCGGTGTACCTCAGGGATCTGTGTTGGGTCCGCTACTGTTTGTTTTATATATTAATGACTTGCCAGATTCTGTAATCGACAGCGAATTATTCTTGTATGCAGACGACACCAAAGTATTCAGGAGGATTCATGAAAGCCAGGACTGTGGGAGATTGCAAGAAGATTTCGTGAGGATGAGAAGCTGGTCAGAGAAGTGGCTGATGAGATTTCATCCCAAGAAGTACTGTGTGATGAGAATCGGGAAATCAAATGTGGACAATAGGATATATTCTATGGAAGAAGAATTGACAAGAATCAAAGTAGAGAAGGATCTGGGAGTTGTAATTGATGACGAGCTAAAGTTCACAGCACACTTGGCTGAGAAAATCAATAAGGCAAATAGACTAGTTGGGCTAATAAGAAGAACTTTCGTAACATTGAACGAGACCATATTCAAGTCATTATACACTGCACTAGTCCAACCACATTTGGAATACGCTAATCAGGTATGGTGTCCATACAAGAAAAAGGACATTGAGGCTGTGGAAGCAGTTCAAAGAGGAGCAACAAAGTTGGTCCCTAGCCTGAAGGATTTGCCTTACCCTGAACGATTGAGGAAATTAGACCTTCCTACACTATCATACCGTAGATCAAGAGGGGACATGATAGAAACCTTTAAAATTGTGAACAATTTATATGATAGTGAAGTGAGCAGGGAATTATTTATTGAACTTGCCGGTTCAGTGACTCGAGGACACACCAAGAGGATCTACAAGCAGCGCCGAAGATTGGACATCAGGAAATTCACTTTCTGCAGTCGTGTTGTGAACAACTGGAATAGTCTTCCTGATCATGTTGTGAATGCAAATTCAGTTGTGAGTTTTGAAAAGAGATTGGATAGTGTATGGAAATATCAAGATCAAATATTCGATTACACAGCTCAAATAAATAACAAACACCTAGACCACAGTGACCACTAGACCCCAGATGACCTAAGTTTTAGTCATTTAGAGTCAGAGTCACAGGCTTAATAGCCTCTTCCGGGACCCTTCTATGTCTATGTCTATGTCTAAATATTATGTCTCTCCCTGTACATATATACATATATATATAATATATATATATATATATATATATATATATATATATATATATATATATATACATATTATATATATATATATATGTATATATATGTGTATATAATACATATATATATATATATGATATATATGTGTATATATATATATATGACATATATGTATATATATATATATATATATATATATATATATATATATATATATATATATATATATATATATATATATGTACACACACACACACACTCTTTCGTCGGATGGACAGTGAAGATTGGAGTTCTGAAGAAAAATCAAAATCTTATTGTATTTACAGGGAAGGGGAAAGCTCGTGGTGTAGTGGGAAGGTGAGAAAAAAGGAGAAGGGGAGGGATTACTGAGGGCAATGGAAGGAAATGAGGAAGGGAAGGACTTGGTCCAGGAGGCCAGGTGTCTTGTAAACAAGCGGAGGACTGAAGATGATTTTGGAGAAGGGATTAACAAAAATGTAAAGATTAGAAATATAGAAAAGAGCAGCACGAAGGAAGGTGAAGATAATAATTTCCAGGGATTTGATGAGGGGGGGATACCAACCTCCCCAGATTAGCAAGACTAGAGGAAAAACTTGAAAAATGACCAAACATTGGGAGAGTAGGTTCGGTAAGATAGCAAAGATTGCCAAGAGAGTTGAAAAATTGGAAGAACTAGAGAAGGTGAACAAAAACTTGACTAAAGAAATAGAGGAATTAAAAGGACAGTTAAAAGAAGTAAAAGATGAGATTGAGGAATTAAAGAGGAATAATAAAAGCAATAAAGAGGCCATAGCAAAAGAAACATAGGGTTGGAAAAAAAATCCAAGAAAACAGTACAGTTGCATTTACTGATATGATAAAACAGCAAATGAAAGAACAAACTAAAACTCAGTTATTAAAGTGATGAGACAGAAGGAGAATATAGTAAAATACTTAGCAGATAAAAAGAAATGTATAATTATATTAGGAATGGAAGAGAAGTATAAACAAAATAGAACCACAAGAATTAATGAGGAAAAAGATGAAGTAAGCAGTTTACTAGAATTAGTTCAGGAAGATGAACCTGAAATCATGAAACAAATTGAAGAGATGTATAGACTCGGAAAGTATAGTACAGATAAGACCAGACCAATTAAGATTAAATTCAGGTCACAAACGACGGCAGAGAATATCTTAGCAAAAACAGGGAAACTAGCAACAAGTGAACAATATAAAAAGATATGGATAAAAAGAGAAATGAATAAAGAAGAAAGAGAGGAGGAAAAAATGAAAAGACAAGAAGCTTAGGAAAAAAACGAGAACAGAACAGAGTAAGGAAAAGAGAAATTCTATTGGAGATTAGTGAATATGAAAGTAAGGAAATACGACATACTAGAAAAAAAACAAAAGGGAAACAGAGAATACAATGGAAGTAGAAGAAAACTAAAAGTGTCTTACACAAATATAGATGGATTAATAACAGGATTGAATGAGCTGAATGATTATCTGAAGGAAAAAGAACCGGACTTAATGGGAATTGTAGAAACGAAATTAAAAGGTCCACTACCACCCAACAGTGTAGGACATAATACATATAATTATTGGATTAGAAACAGAGAGACAAAACAAGGGGGTGGAGTCATGTTCCTGACTAAGAAGGATATAAATGTGAGGTGTGTCACATATGGAAAGAATACAGTAGAGATGATTATGATGGAAGTGGAAGACAGAGATAAGAAGAGCAGAAAGTTTGTAATAAATTATGTGCCTCCAAAAACAGCCTCGTGGGAAGAGAGTGAACATAATAGTATGTTAGAGGACACAAGGATAACATTAAATAAGATAATGGAATATGGAGGAAGAATAGTTATAATGGGCGACTTTAATTACAAAGAAGTCTGCTGGGAAGAGATGACAGTAAAGGGTGGAGACGACTCATGAGGAAATGTTCTACTCAAGATGATTACTGACCATACAATGACACAATGGATCCAAGAGAACACTAGGTATAGAAATGAAGAAGAACCATCGAGACTAGACCTAATTATTACATCTGAACCTAAAATTGTGGAAAAGATTGAATATAAGACACCAATAAGTAAAAGTGACCGCATATTGATTGAACATACAACCTGGGGAGAGTGAATGGAAAGAGAAATAGAAGTAACAAAGAATGAAATAATGAAACACTTGAGTAATCTTGATGTCAGAAAATCGCATGGACCAGATGAAATAGCAAACTGGATTTTGAAAGAATGCAGGAATGAACTGGCAGACAAAATACATAGCATAATAAACAGTTCCTTGAAAGAAGGAAAAGTTCCAGAAGATTGGAAAAAAGCAAACATAGTACCTATATATAAAGGGGGAAATAAAGAAGACCCTACCAACTATAGACCAGTCTCTCTACCAAGTACAATAGCAAAAATTTGTGAAAGAACTGTCAAAAGTAGATGGGTAAAATATTTAGAAAAAAACGTGCTAAATCCAAGGCAATTTGGATTCAGACAAGGACGATCATGCATCACCCATTTAATATGTTTCTATTCAAGGCTAATAGATATAATACAAGAAAGAGATGGATGGGCTGATTGTGCATTTCTAGACCTAATAAAAGCTTTTGACAAAGTACCACATAAGAAATTCCTTAAGAAATTAGAAATTGAAGGAGAAATACAGGATAAAATGCTTAAATGGATGGAAGACTTTTTGCAAGAAAGAAAAATGAGAGTAGTGATAAGAGACAAACACTCAAATTGGGATGAAGTAATAAGTGGTGTTCCATAAGGAACAGTTCTGGCCCCAATAATGTTTGCTATATACATTAATGATATGGATGAAGGAATTCAAAGTTATATGAGTTTCTTTGCAGATGATGCAAAACTACTGAAAAAGTGAACACGGAAGAAGATTGTGAGTCACTAGAGTGATCTAAATAAAGTATGGGAATGGAGTAGGAAGTGGGAGATGGAGTTCAACACTAAAAAGTGTAGTATAATGGAATTTGGAAAAAGCAAAAACAGAATAACAGGATCATATAAATTGGGAGAAGAAGGAATAAAAAAAGTAGAAAATGAGAAGGACCCAGGAGTCATTGTCATGAATAATATGTCACCTGAGAAACATATAAACAAGATTTTTGGAGAAACTTATAATTTAATGAGAACAATCAAAGTGGCATTTACATACCTGGATGACGAAATGGTGAAGAAAATACTAATCACTCTGATAAGACCAAGATTGGAATATGCTGCAACGATGTGGTCAACAAGTACAAAAAAAGAATGTATAGAAAAACTTGAAAGAATACAAAGAGCAATTACAAAATTGGCACCAACACTCTCAAAATTATCATATGAAGAGAGACTAGCAAAACTTGAGCTACAGACACTAGAGCAAAGAAGAGAGAAAGGAGATTTGATAGCTATTTACAGAATCATGAAAGGCATAGAAATTATTGTTAGAGAGGATCTAATATAATGGGATGATAGAAATACAAGAGGACACGGAAAGAAAAGAAAAAAAGACAGCTATGGAAGAGATTTGAAAAAGAACAGCTTTCCTCACAGAGTAATAGACAGTTGGAACAAGTTAGATGAGAAAGTGGTGTGTGCAAAAACAATACATGAATTTAAAAATAGTTTAGATAAAATGAGATATGAAGACGGGACCCCACGAGCATAGCTCCCCTTCCCGTAAAATACAACTAGGTAAATACAACTAGGTAAATACACAGCTTGCTGTTGTAGTGCATATTGTCTTGACCTCTCATGTATGAGACCCTGAGTTTAAACCACACTACCAACAGGAAAACCTTCCACTGATGATACAAGGTGTCACTGTCCCCCTTAACAAAAAATTCGAAAAATCCTAAATCTAAAATACTTCCAGTCCTATAAATTTTCTATAATGGCTTGTCAACCTGTAAATGCATTTCTCCATTTGTGGTAGCTTAGGGTCATTTGGGAATCTAAAGAAGCTACTTTTTCATCCTCGGCTTCAGTTAAATGTATAAAGTTAACAAAGACTAACGTTATACGTTAAATCATAGGAAAAATAAGTCAACAGTACCACATAATCTTCCCTCTTACGGCACCTAGTTTCGCTGTGGCTCAACATCAGATTACCTGGAATTCCTGGAACTCATCTGTTTGTTGGCTGTAATCATCGTATTGACCCTCCTGATGGAACTGGGAATAAGGATCCTTTGTCTTCTTCTCCCTGACAACTAAACATGACAGGGTTAGGCGGCTCACCAGCACCTGGTAGATATTCTATTCATTTTATTTTGACTACATATAATCATAACTTTTGGTCTATTTCGGGATCTTGTTCCTCTCCTTTTTGTACTTTCAATCTTTACTTATTACGATGATTTATATTGAGTTACCAATATTAAATCACAGAAGAAAAATAAAAAGCCTCATCCATTTCTCTACATAAATTGCATCTAGGTTCTAAACTACCTTTCTTGTCATATGATCTACCAATACTGACAAAACAAAAACAGTTTAGAGAGGGCTGGAATATTGTTCTTTTATTTCACTACAGAGTGAAAGTGAAGGACAAGGCACTGGGGATACAGAGTAAAATTGGTAGTGGGGTTGGTGAAGAATAGCAAAGAAGATGGTTGGAAGCTGGAGGCTGAGGTTGCGAAGGCTAGCTGGGTTAAAAGTGCTTATAATGGGAATTAATATATCCAGCACAAGTATCCATCATATTTTGTTGTTGTTCAGAAGAAACAACTCACACGAAAAGAAGCCGGAGGAGATTCCTAAGGTGGTGGAGTGCTCTGGATCAAAAGTAACTCTCAACTCGTAATGCTGCAGCGTGGACTTCGTTCCTTGGTAGAACAGATCCACAAGACTTCTGTTAACAAAGTCAGTCATCAATATTGAGCTCGGCTGAAATATTTCGGCATTTGAATGTATTAGACAGCCGCTTTCTTAGTTTGGTTTTGTATTGAAGGAATAAATAAGGACAATTGAGGATGCTTCCATCATGATCTCGAATATATTTACTATTTACCTGTTTGTTTATTATTTTAACTGTACCTATGCATTTATTTATGTATTTTATTTGTTGTTTACATTATTATAGTTTTTATTCATTATTTTATTATTAATATGATTTTTTTTTTTTTTTTTTTTTTTTTTTGCATCCGACCTAGATATGGATCAAAAGGTCCCCTGTCGGCATGCTCTGCCTTTGTAATCCTTTATATATACACATTAATACATGTAAGTGTATGTATGTTTTAACGGAGCTCCATTTAATGGATATCGGAAGCAATGGACAAAATCTGCTGCAGCCAACTCAGTCAAAGTCCTACCATAAGATCACGACATACCAGCAACACCTCTCCATTATCCGTGTTAAGTCTGATTTAAACTAAAAAATAAAATTTACTGTATGATAGTGTATATTTACAGTGAATAGGTATCTTATATTGCCAGATTGGATGGTGTGCTTGATTAAAAGAACAGTACTGTATTCTTTTATCATGCAATTGTATATGATAATGTAATGCAACTCTTTCTTTCAAAATGCAGTCATTGATTTTAGCCACTACAAACTTAGTGTCGGTAACTACGGACAATAGGTATTAACAGACAGATGTTCCCCCCCCCCTTTTTGTACGTTAAAACGAGGGATGAGTGGCGTAATGTAATGTGGCATGGTGTGGTGTACAATAGTATTGTAGCACGACACGGTGATGCCCTGACCAGCAGTGATGTTTCTCGTACAAGGGCCCTTTCAATACGGTCAACAAGGCCCCTTCTCATACGGCCAGCGACACGAGAGGGTCAAGCATGGCCACACATACCAGGCGTGACCACGCTGCCACATAGACACGAATGACTACTCAAACAGTCACCTATTAGGAATAAGATGGAACGTAAGTAGGAGCGCAGACATTCAGAAGCAAACCGATGTCACACTCACCTAGCCGCGCCCAGAGCGCATAGCTGATAGGTAGAGTTGCAAACATAGCTATACCAAGCGTGGCAGCGTCTTCGCCCTGTGTAGCGAAAGACGCGCCCCTTCGGAGCCCACGCTGGCAGATACTTGTTAGACTTCTTATGCACACAATGCGCCCTCCTGTACGCATAACCCACCGATTAATAAAGTGTCAATTGTCCGACTGGTTTCGATGTTGCTCCCTTTGTAAGATAGCTTGCAAATATGGCGCAGTGAGTAGGAGTGCTTGCAACTTGCAACAATGAAACATAAGCAACGATTCGTTAATCGGTGGCGCGCGCATGAATGAGTGACAGTAATGTGGCGATACACGATCCGGTGTCGCGTACGGAAACGAAGTGTTGAAGGAACTAGGCGACAGTGTACATGTTGGATCGTGGATGCAATGCCGTGCAACAGTGTGACGCGCTTTCGTAGGCACATGTAGGCATATAGTGGTACGAACAAAGGGACCTTTCATCCCATTCCTCTGGATGCTGAGCCGCCCGTTGGAATCCTACCCGCCGCGACCGCAACCCACACTCGGAGCAAAGCTGGCACCAGGCGACACACCAGCTGACCCACGCAGGCCACACTCACCCAACCGGGGAACATGGAACAAAGACGCGATTCACGGGATTAGGAGATGAGCGACGTCGACTTACCTGCTTCGCCTACGCTCACACCAAATGTGACGTTCTCGCGGGATATTGGCGGTTACGTCGGACAGCACATAGCGGTGACACAAGATCAGCGGAGAGAAGACCGCGAGAAAATCGACAAAAAGGCGGAGAACCTGCTTTCTCTTGTAGCCTTTGTAACCCGCACAACGTCCCCTCCACCAAGCCTCTCACCGACCTCCCCGTCCCTTCCTCCGCCTTCAGCTCCCGGCCCCGCCTGTCACCGGGGTGCCACCCGCTCAGGGTAACCTCTCGGTCCCGCGTCCACAGCCACTGCAGGCCGAAGCACGTTTCCAGTTGTTCCTGTCGTGGCGCCGTGGCTGGGCCGACTATGCCGCCATGGCCTGTGTTAATAGAATGCCACGGTTCATACAGGTCCGGTCGTGCTTATCCCTCGACGTTCAGGGAATACTACGGAATTTCCTGGACATCCCCCATGACACCTCGCTCTCGGCTGACGAGGTGCTCGACCGGCTACAAGCCCATCTCCGGGCCGTGTGAGTCGAGGCCTTCCGCCGCCGCGACCTGTTCCGAGATAGACGCAAGGCGAGTCCTTCGACGACTTCTATCGCCGCATAAAGAATAAGGCTGAGAAAGTAGACCTATGCACCGGAAACACTTGTGCGGAGGCCCAACTGAAAATTGTAATACTCATGGGTGCCAGGGACGAGGGACTCACACAACGCGCTCTCCTGTACGCATAGCCCACCGATTGATAAACGTGTGAATTGTCCGACCTGTTTCGCCGTTGCCCCCCACCTTGCAACATAGTTTGCAAACAACTAAGATAATAATACCAAATTTGTTTTTATGGGCCAAAGGATGTTTGTGCTGCCATGCAAAAAAAAAAAAAAAAAAAAATGAAAATCCAGCTAGAGTCTGAGATGGGAATTGTAGTTACAATTTTGATTTGATGTAATTGGGTCCCAACTTCCATTCTTTCATAAGTGAAATCACTACGTTCAGGCTACTTTCTACGTATCACCAATTCTTTGCTATAACACTATGGGACTAACTTTTTTTTACTTTGGCAGGACACTAGAAACTGCAAAGACCTTTAACACGGTAAAGGATAATATTACTTTTGTTATTTCTGTTTCTCTTACTTATTTTTAATTTCTATAATTTATTCATTTGTTAATCATTTTATTAATTCATCCGTTTATCCATTTATCAAATTATTCACTGATTTACTTATTCATTTATTAATTTGTTCTTTTATTAATTTTAATTAATTTATTTGCTTATCTATTCATTTGTTTATTCATTTATTTGTATGTGCATTTATCAATTTATCTATTTATATATCTATTGTTTAGAAAATCGAACTGTGGAGAACTGATACTTACTCTCGGAAGTTTTCAAAATGTGGTTGAATGAAAGTCGGCTTGACGTCACTTACCAACTCCAAGTCAAAAGCCATACCTGTGGTCTCCTTACCAAGACTGAGATTATTCTGGAGGGGTTGAAGAGGAAGATATAATGGAACATAATGGGAAATTATGTAGCAAAGAAGCCTGGATAAATGTCTAGGGTTAGTCTACTATAAAGGAAATACATGTGAACATCGATGGCATGATAGAATTGTGAGTCAGAATCGGAACCGAAGATGCTACAGTCACCTTCCGAAAGTTTTCTTACTGTAAGAAGAACATGTCAGAATGATACACAACTCACCTTAAAGGGGCTTCTGTGATTGTGGATGATCTTGAAGTCTTTATCTTCGGAAAGAGGTGAATGAAGTATGAAAGGAACCCGCACAGTGAATGGGTGACTGAAGCACCTTACGATGGATACCTAGGAGAGAAAATAGGAGACTTCTTGCATATCTTTCAAAATAATTACATCACACGAAGTGAGCCCGGAGGCGAGATATTAATTCTTGCTGAATTTTATGATTGTTAGCAACATTACAGCACTACGACTGGATCGCTTCCCGTGAAACGTTCGAGAAAGTTTGGGATAGTTCTGATATGACTCACTGAATTTGGGAATTATTGGGTCAGTCACTAAGAATATAAAAAAAGAAAGAAAAAAAAAAAAATTACTTCCTAAAATGCTGTCCACGCATGCGTGATTGCGCGCGCGCGTGTGAGTGTGCATTTACCCAGTTGTATTTACCTAGTTGTATTTTACGAAAATGGGAGCTATGCCCTTGCTGTCCCGTCTTCATATCTCATTTTATCTAAACTGTTTTTAAATTCATGTATTGCTTTTGCACACACCACTTTCTCATCTAACTTGTTCCAACTGTCTATTACTCTGTGAGGAAAGCTGTTCTTTTTCAGATCTCTTCTATAGCTGTCTTTCTTGATTTTCTTTCCGTGTCCTCTTATATTTCTGTAAGGATTCATGTTTGTGTTTCATTTACTACTTAGAGTTTGATTCAAAGTATAATGTGGAAACACAAGCACCTGTATCAATCTCAAATGGTATTAAATTGTCATTAATCTTGAAGTTGACTAACTCAGATTTAACAGAAAAAACATCTGATTTAACACCAAACAAATTGTTATCTGCACTGTCTGAATCTGAAGAATCTTCCAGTCTGTTTGCAGTTGCAATTCCTTTTTCCTTACTTTTCTTTTCAAACTTTGAATTTTTGAATCTACAGACTGCTTTCAAACGTCCCTTTTTTCCACACATGTTGCAATGTCTATCTTGAAACCTGCATTTTTCACTTGTATGGAGAAAACCAGTGTTTGCATGTAAGCTTAGGCTTACTATTAGAGTCATGTCTACTTCCTATTTTCTTGTGTAAATTTTGACTCTGATACCCCTCTTATACTATTATTTTCACCCACAAATGCCTGTTCCATATTTAATATTCTATCAAAAGTTTTCTGGGAAGTCAAAGTTTGTAATTTGAAATTTTCTGCCACTAGATTGGGGAAATAAGTTTCATTGTCCACTGCCATGAACAACTGATCTTGTACACGGTTGTCAAACTGATCAGCGAAATTACAGTCTTTGGCCAGAGCCTTTAATTCTGCATATAGATTATTCAAAATTTCACCTGGCCGTTTTTTCCTTTGTTGAAATGCCACAAGACTTCTATGGTAGGATGGAGTGACTATATAGTACTGCTTTAATGCTTTCACTAAATCACTAAGTGATTTTGTATGAGGGAGATCAGGAGCACAGATCCTTCCCAACTCTGCGTACACAACAGTTCCAACAGACACTAATAATAAGTTTTTCTTCTTCACTAAATCTTCATCGCTGTTGACAGTTATTCCTATATATTGGAAGTGAGCTTCCAAAAGACTTAGCCATAGGTCTAGTGAAATCCTATCTGGCTCAAATCTGTCAATATGTCTATCCTTAGACATCTTTTTGTGCAGACACCAAAAATTACTGCCAATGCAAAAACCGGTGCCTAATCTGAGGCTAATAAGACATACTTACAGTCACATAATTTCAATGTCCACTTAACCATTACACTCATTATCCAATTTTTGTCCTCGTCGGCACTGTTATGGCAGGGTAATTCCCAAACAAGGCAGTTTGTTTCTTAGCTTTAATCTTCACCATGTTTACATGGGCCCGGCTTGGCTCAAAAATCATAAATACAGGTAACTCTATGCCAGGCATCAGTGGGCAGTAACAAAATATATACAGTCAAGTATTATGAAAGAGAATCAGAACACATATAACTTAGAATCAAACTCTAAGTAGTAAATGAAACACAAACATGAATCCTTACATCCCTTTTCCCTTATTTTTTTTTTATATATATGACATAACCAAATAGGGTGCCACACAATACAGCACTACAAATCAAGGCGATCTGGAGGCTTTATAAGTCTACCAGATTTGGTTCTATTCTCAGGTTCCCTGATAGGAGATTCAACCGGAGAATTGTTAATGTGAACATTGTCTTTAGCAGGGTCATCAGGAAAATTAACATCAGTGTTAGGAATATCATGTGAAGGTTTGTTATGAGCATCAGAATAGCAAGACTCATCAACAGAACTATTATCCATTACTACAGGAGTTATAGGCTTCTTAACATTCTGAGCCACAGTGGTTACATATCTTGGCATAATTTGATCATCATGCCTTCTCCAAAATACATTTCCATGATCTGTTAACTGAATCTTATAATTATGTACACCTAACTCTTCAATTACTTTTCCTGGCAACCATTTCTCTCCCTTTCCATAATTTCTTACAAACACAGCATCCTCTAACTTATATTTGGATACACCTACAATCTCTTCCTCAATCTTACTTCTATTTCTATCATCCCATTTTATTAGGTCCTCTCTATCAATATAATTTCTATGCCTTTCATGATTCTGTAAATAGCTATCAAATCTCCTCTCTCTCTTCTTTGCTCTAGTGTCTGTAGTTCAAGTTTTGCTAGTCTCTTCATATGATAGTTTTGAGAGTGTTGGTGCCAATTTTGTAATTGCTCTTTGTATTCTTTCAAGTTTTCTTATACATTTTTTTGTACTTGGAGACCATATTGTTGCTGCATATTCCAATCTTGGTCTTATCAGAGTGATTGCTATTTTCTTCACCATTTCTTCATCCAGGTATGTAAATGCCACTTTGGTTGTTCTTATTAAATTATAAGTTTTACCAAAATTCTTATCTATTTGTTTCTCAGGTGACATATTCATAACAATGACTCCCAGGTCCTTATCATTTTCTACTTTTTTTTATTCCTTCTTCTCCCAATTTATATGATCCTGTTATTCTGTTTTTGCTTTTTCCAAATTCCATTATACTACACTTTTTTGTACTGAACTCCATCTCCCACTTCCTACTCCGTTCCCATACTTTATTTAGATCACTCTGTAGTGATTCACAATCTTCTTCCGTGTTCTCTTTTTTTATAGTTTTGCATCATCTGCAAAGAAGCTCATATAGCTTACAATTTCTTCATCCATATATTTAATATATATAGCAAACATTACTGGGGCCAGAACTGTTCCTTGTGGAACACCACTTATTACTTCATCCCAATTTGAGTGTTAGTCTCTTATCACTTCTCTCATTTTTCTTTCTTGCTAAAAGTCTTCCATCCATTTAAGCAGTTTGCCCTGTATTCCTCCTTCAGTTTCTAATTTTTTAAGCAACTTCTTATGTGGTACTTTGTCAAAAGCTTTTTTTAGGTCTAGAAATGCACAATCAGCCCATCCATCTCTTTCTTGTATTATATCTATTAGCCTTGAATGGAAACATATTAAATTGGTGACGCATGATCGTCCTTGTCTGAATCCAAATTGTCTTCGATTTAGCACGTTGTTGCTTTTTTTTCTAAATATTTTACCCATCTACTTTTGACAATTCTTTCACATATTTTTGCTATTGTACTTGTTAGAGAGACTGGTCTATAGTTGGTAGGGTCTTCTTTATTACCCCCTTTATATATGGGTACTATATTGGCTTTTTTCCCAATCTTTTGGAAATTTTCCTTCTTTCAAGGAACTGTTTATCATGCTATGTATTTTGTCTGCCAGTTCATTTCTGCATTCTTTCAAAATCCAGTTTGCTATTTCATCTGGTCCATGTGATTTTCTAACATCAAGATTACTCAAGTGTTTCATTATTTCATTCTTTGTTACTTCTATTTCTTTCGTGGGGGGACTTTCTCTTTCCATTCAATCTCTTCAGGTTGTATGTTCTCCCTTGTAAACACTGACTTAAAATACTTTTTCATAATTTCCGCCATTTCTATTTCCTCTGTGTATTCAACTCCTCCTTGTCTTAATTTCTCCAAGTCTTGTTTGTTTTTCAGTTTGTTGTTTACAAATCTGTGGAATAGTTTTGGTTGATCTTTACATTTTTCCATTACATTTTTTTCATGTTTTCTCTTTTCCCTCTCTGCATGCTTGTACATATTTATTTCTATAACAAGTATCTATTTTCCATTTTTCAGGCCTTCTGTCTTTCTTACATTTGGTCCAAGCTTTAGTCTTTTAACTCCCTACAATTTTTGTTGTACCAGTACTTTACATATTTTTCTTGTTTTTGTCTTGGGACATGCTTTTCCACTCTTTTTTTTTTTTTTTTTTTTTATAAATTTTTGTCAAAATATTCCATTTCTCTTCCACTGTTGTTTCTTCTTTGTATATTCCTTCCCAGTTTTCTTTTTGAAAGAATTCTCTTATTTTATCAAAGTTTGTTTTTTCATACATCATTCTCCCTTTTCTATATTGTTCATTTCTTTTCATGTATTTCTCATTTAGTTCCAGTTCAATCAATATGTGGCCACTTTTACTTATTAGTGTTTTATATTCAATCTTTTCCACTATTCTAGGTTCAGATGTGATTATGAGGTCTAGTCTTGATGGTTCTTTTTCATTTCTATACCTAGTGGTTCTCCTGTATCCACTGTCTCATTGTATGGTCAATAATCATCTCGAGTAGAACATTTCCCCATGAGCCATCTCCACCCTTTACTGTCATCTCTTCCCAGCACACTTCTTTGCAATTAAAGTCACCCATCATAACTATTCTTCCTCCATCTTCCATTATCTTACTTAATGTTATCCTTGTGTCTTCTAATATACTTTTATGTTCACTCTCTTCCTACGAGGCTATTTTTGGTGGCACATAATTTATCACAAACTTTCTGCTCTTCTTATCTCTGTCTTCCACTTCGATCATGATCATCTCTACTGTATTCTTTCCATATGTGACACACCTCACATTTATATCCTTCTTAGTCATGAACATAACTCCACCCCCTTGTTTTGTCTCTCTGTTTCTAATCCAAGAATTATATGCATTATGTCCTACACTGTTGGGTGGTAGTGGACCTTTTAATTTTGTTTCTACAATTCCCATTATGTCCAGTTCTTTTTCCTTCAGATAATCATTCAGCTCATTCAATCTTGTTATTAATCCATCTATATTTGTGTAAGACACTTTTAGTTTTCTGCCACTTCCATTGTATTTACTATTTCCCTTTTGTTTTTCTCTAGTATGTCGAATTTCTTTACTTTCATATTCACTACTCTCCAATAGAATTTCTCTTTTTCTGACTCGGTTCTGTTCTCGTTTTTTTTTTTTCTTAGCTTCATGTTTTTTCATTTTTTCTTCCTCTCTTTCCTCTTTATTCATTTCTCTTTTTATCCATACCTTTTTATATTGTTCACTGTCTGCTAATTTCCCTGTTTTTTATAAGATATTCTCTGCTGTCATTTGTGACCTGAATTTAATCTTAATTTGTCTGGTATTATCTGTACTATACTTTCCGAGTCTAAACTTCTCTTAGATTTGTTTCATGATTTTAGGTTCATCTTCCTGAACTAATTCTAGTAAACTGCTTACTTTTTCTTTTTCCTCATTGATTTTTGTGGTTCTATTTAGGTTATATTTCTCTTCCATTCCTAATATAATTATACATTTCTTTTTATCTGCTAAGTCTCTTACTATATTCTCCTTCTGTCTCATCACTTTAATAACTGAGTCTTCAGTTTGTTTTTTCGTTTGCTGTTTTATTTTGTCAGTAAATGCAACTTTACTGTTTTCTTGGATTTTTTCCAACCCTGTGCTTCTTTTGCTATTGCCTCTTTATTGTCTTTATTATTCCTCTTTAATTCCTCATTCTCTTCTTTTACTTCTTTTAACTGTCTTTTTAAATCTTCTATTTCATTAGTTAAGTTTTTGTTCACATTCTCTAGTTCTTCCAATTTTTCAACTCTCTTGGCAATCTTTGCCATGTTACCGAACCTATTCTCCCAATGTTCGATCATTTTTTCAAGTTTTTCCTCTAGTCTTGCCAATCGGGGAGGTTGGTATCCCCCCCCCCCTCATTAAATCCATGGAAATTATTATCTTCACCTTCCATTGTGCTGTTCTTATCTATATTTATAATCTTTACATTTTTGTTAGTCCCTTCGTCTCCAAAATCATCCTCGGTCCTTCTCTTGTTTACAAGACGCCTGGCCTTCTGGACCAAGTCCTCCCCTTCCTCATTTCCTTCCAGTTCTCTCAGTAATCCCTCCCCTTTCTCCTTTTTTCTCACCTTCCCACTACACCACGAGCTATTCCCTTCCCTATAAATACAATAAGGTACTTCCTTGACGTTGAGATCCACGTAGATTTCGCTTTTTCTTTGGAACTCCAATTCTTGCCGTCCATCCGACGATAGGTGTACTTACCTAGTGGTATTTTATGGGAAGGGGAGCTATGCTCGTGGGGTCCCGTCTTCATATCTCATTTTATCTAAACTATTTTTTAATTCATGTATTGTTTTTGCACACACCACTTTCTCATCTAACTTGTTCCAACTGTCTATTACTCTGTGAGGAAAGCTGTTCCTTTTCACATCTCTTCTATAGTTGTCTTTTTTTATTTTCTTTCCGTGTCCTCTTGTATTTCTGTCATCCCATTTTATCAGATTCTCTCTATCAGTAATTTCTATGCCTTTCATGATTCTGTAAATAGCTATCAAATCTCCTCTCTCTCTTCTTTGCTCTAGTGTCTGTAGTTCAAGTTTTGCTAGTCTTTCTCCATATGATAGTTTTGAGAGTGTTGGTGCCAGTTTTGTAATTGCTCTTTGTATTCTTTCAAGTTTTTTATACATTTTTTTGTACTTGGTGACCATATCATTGCTGCATATTCCAATCTTGGTCTTATCAGGATAATTAGAATTTTCTTCACCATTTCTTCATCCAGGTATGTAAATGCAACTTTGATTATTCTTATTAAATTATAAGTTTCTCCAAAAATCTTATTTATATGTTTCTCAGGTGACATATTATTCATAACAATGACTCCCAGGTCCTTCTCATTTTCTACTTTTATTATTCCTTCTTCTCCCATTTCATATGATCCTGTTATTCTGTTTTTACTTTTTCCAAATTCCATTATACTACACTTTTTTGTATTGAACTCCATCTCCCACTTCCTACTCCATTCCTGTACTTTATTTAGATCACTCTGTAGTGATTCACAATCTTCTTCCATGTTCACTCTTTTCAGAAGTTTTGCATCATCTGCAAAGAAGCTCATATAGCTTTTAATTCCTTCATCCATATCATTAATATATATAGCAAACATTATTGGGGCCAGAACTGTTCCTTGCGGAACACCGCTTATTACTTCATCCCATTTTGAGTGTTTGTCTCTTATCACTACTCTCATTTTTCTTTCTTGCTAAAAGTCTTCCATCCATTTAAGCAGTTTGCCCTGTATTCCTCCTTCAGTTTCTAATATCTTAAGCAACTTCTTATGTGGTACTTTGTCAAAAGCTTTTTTTAGGTCTAGAAATGCACAATCAGCCCATCCATCTCTTTCTTGTATTATATCTATTAGCCTTGAATAGAAACATATTAAATTGGTGACGCATGATCGTCCTTGTCTGAATCCAAATTGTCTTGGATTTAGCACGTTCTTTTTCTAAATATTTTACCCATCTACTTTTGACAATTCTTTCACAAATTTTTGCTATTGTACTTGTTAGAGAGACTGGTCTGTAGTTGGTAGGGTCTTCTTTATTTCCTCCTTTATATATAGGTACTACATTTGCTTTTTTCCAATCTTTTGGAACTTTTCCTTTTTTCAAGGAACTGTTTATTATGCTATGTATTTTGTCTGCCAGTTCATTCCTGCATTCTTTCAAAATCCAGTTTGCTATTTCATCTGGTCCATGCGATTTTCTGACATCAAGATTACTCAAGTGTTTCATTATTTCATTCTTTGTTACTTCTATTTCTTTCATGGGGGGACTTTCTCTTTCCATTCGATCTCTTCAGGTTGTATGTTCTCCCTTGTAAACACTGATTTAAAATGTTTGTTCATAATTTCCGCCATTTCAATTTCCTCTGTGTATTCAACTCCTCCTTGTCTTAATTTCTCCAAGTCTTGTTTGTTTTTCAGTTTGTTGTTTACAAATCTGTAGAATAGTTTTGGTTGATTTTTACACTTTTCTATAACATCTTTTTCATATTTTCTCTTTTCCTCTCTGCACGTTTGTACATATTCATTTCTATAACAAGTATATATTTTCCATTTTTCAGGTCTTCTGTCTTTATTCCATCTGGTCCAAGCTTTGTCTTTTTTGTCTTTTAACTCTCTACAACTTTTGTTGTACTAGCATTTTACATATCATTTTTCTTGTTTTTCTCTTGGGACATACTTTTCCACTCCTTTTTTGTAAATTTTTGTCAAAATATTCCATTTCTCTTCCACTGTTGTTTCTTCTTTGTATATTTCTTCTCAGTTATCTTTTTGAAAAAATTCTCTTATTTGATCAAAGTTTGTTTTTTCATACATCATTCTTCCTTTTCTATATTGTTCATTTCTAATCATGTATTTTTCTTCATTTAGTTCCAGTTCAATCAATATGTGGTCACTTTTACTTATTGGTGTTTTATATTCAATCTTGTCCACTATTCTAGGTTCAGATGTAATTATTAGGTCTAGTCTCGATGGTTCTTCCTCATTTCTATACCTAGTGTTCTCCTGTATCCACTGTGTCATTGTATGGTCAGTTATCATCTCAAGTAGAGCGTTTCCCCATGAGCCGTCTCCACCCTTTACTGTCATCTCCTCCCAGCAGATTTCTTTGCAATTAAAGTCACCCATCATAACTATTTTTCCTCCATCTTCCATTATCTTGTTTAATGTTATCTTTGTGTCTTCTAACATACTTTTATGCTCACTCTCTTCCCACGAGGCTGTGTTCGGAGGCACATAATTTATCACAAACTTTCTACTCTTCTTACCTCTGTCTTCCACTTCGATCATAATAATCTCTACTGTATTCTTTCCATATGTGACACACCTCACGTTTATATCCTTCATATTCATGAACATAACTCCACCCCTTTGCTTTGTCTCTCTGTTTCTAATCCAAGAATTATATGCATCATGTCCTACACTGTTGGGTGGTAGTGGACCTTTTAATTTTGTTTCTACAATTCCCATTATGTCCGGTTCTTTTTCCTTCAAATAATCATTCAGCTCATTCAATCCTGTTATTAATCCATCTATATTTGTGTAAGACACTCTTAGTTTTCTGCCACTTCCATTGTGTTCTCTGTTTCCCTTTTGTTTTTCTCTTGTATGTCGAATTTCCTTACTTTCATATTCACTACTCTCCAGTAGAATATCTCTTTTTCTGACTCTGTTCTGGTCTCGTTTTTTCCTTAGCTTCAAGTCTTTTCTTTTTTTCTTCCTCTCTTTCCTCTTTATTCATTTCCCTTTTTATCCATACCTTTTTATATTGTTCACTTGTTGCTCGTTTCCCTGTTTTGGATAAGATATTCTCTGCCATCGTTTGTGACCTGAATTTAATATTAATTAGTCTGGTCTTGTCTGTACTATACTTTCCGAGCCTAAACTTCTCTTCGATTTGTTTCATTATTTCTGGTTCATCTTCCTGAACTAATTCTAGTAAACTACTTACTTTTTCATTTTCCTCATTGATTCTTGAGGTTCTATCTGGGTTATGTTTCTCTTCCATTCCTAATATAATTATACATTTCTTTTTGTCTGCTAAGTCTCTTACAATATTCTCCTTCTGTCTCATCACTTTGATAACTGATTCTTCAGTTTGTTCTTTCATTTGCTGTTTAATTATATCAGTAAATGCAACTTTACTATTTTCCTGTATCTTCCTCCACCCCTGTGCCTCTTTTGCTATTGTTTCTTTATTGTCTTTATTGTTCCTTTTTAATTCTTCATTCTCCTCTTTTACTTCTCTTAGCTGTCTTTTTAGTTCTTCTATTTCATCAGTTAAGTTTTTGTTCGCCTTCTCTAGTTCTTCCAATCTTTCAACCTTTTCTGCAATTTTGGACATTTTACCGAACCTAATCTCCCAATGTTCAGTCATTTGTTCAAGTTTGTCCTCCAGTTTTGATAGTCGGGGGAGGTTGGTATCCGCCACCCCCTCATTAAATCCTTGGAAATTATTATCCTCACCTTCCATTGAACTGCTCTTATCTATGTTTCTAATCTTTACATTTTTGTTAAAATTTTCGTCGTCACTAAATTGGTCGGACCCTCTTTTGTTTACATGTTGTCTGCCAGCCTAGACCAAGTCCTCACCTTCCTCATTTCCTTCCATTTCCCTCAGTAATCCCTCCCTTCTCCTTTTTCCTCACTTTCCCACTACACCACAAGCAATCCCCCCCTGTAAATACAATAGGTACTTCCTTTGCTTTGGGATCCACGAAAATTTCACTTTTTCTTCAGAACGTCCTCTACGCCGTCCATTCGATGAAGTATTTACCTAGTTGTATTTACCTAGTTGTATTTTGCAGGAAGGGGAGCTATGCTCGTGTTGTCTCGCCATTGTATCTCTCAGTGTCTAGTTTGCTTTTAAACTCGTGAATGGTTTTTGCGCATACTATTTCATTATCCAGTTTGTTCCAAGTGTCTAAAACTCTATGTGGAAAACTGTTTTTCTTCGGTTCTCTTCTATAGCTATGTTTTCTTAATTTCCTTCCATGTCCTCTTGTGTTTCTCTTGTCCCAGTTTAGTAATTCTTCTCTGTCAAGTATCTCTGTGCCTTTCATGATTCTGTAGATGGTCAGTAGGTCTCCTCTCTCTCTTCTTTGCTCCAGTGTCGGTAGCTCCAGTTTAGCCAATCTCTCCTCGTATGATAGGTTTGCAAGTGCAGGTGCCATTTTTGTAGCTGCTCTTTGGATTCTTTCTATTTTCTTTATGTTCTTTTTGGTACTGGGGGACCACAATGTCGCCGCATACTTTAGTCTAGGCCTTATCAATGTAACCAGAATTTTGTTTATCATGTCTTCGTCCAGGTAAGCAAAAGTCACTTTTATTGATCTTAGCAAGTTGTAAGTCTCCCCATCAATTTTGTTAATCTGTGTATCATAGGACAAGTCGTTTGTGATAATAACTCCCAAGTCTTTTTCGGATCCTACTTTCTTTACTTCCTTGGTTCCAATTGCATATTTTCTTGATATTCTGTTTTTGCTTTTTCCAAACTCCATTATGCTACACTTCTTAGTATTAAAATCCACTTCCCATTTCTGACTGCAGTTCCATACCCTATTCAGATCTTCTTGCAGTGCTTCACAGTCCTTATCAGTTTCTACTTTCCTTAACAGTTTGGCGTCATCAGCAAAGAAGCTCATGTAACAGTTCACGCCCTCGTCCATATCATTCATATAGATAGCAAACATTATTGGACCCAGTACAGATCCTTGCGGTACTCCACTGATCACCTTTTTCCAATCTGAATATTTTTCTCTGAGTACTACTCTCATCTTTCTACCAGTCAGGAAGTCCTCCATCCATCTTAGTAGGTTCCCTTGTATTCCTCCTATGTGTTCCAGTTTTTTTTTTTTTTTAGTAATTTTCTGTGTGGTACTTTGTCAAATGCTTTTTGCAAGGCTAGGAATGCACAATCAACTCATCCGTTTCTTTCTTGCACTATGTCTATTAGTCTTGAGTAGAAGCATATCAAGTTTGTGGTGCATGATCTACCTTGTCTGAACCTGAATTGTCTTGGGTTTAATATGTTGTTATCTTCCAGGTGTTTTACCCATCTATTCTTGATGATTTTCTCACAAATTTTGGCTATAGTGCTTGTTAGTGATACTGGTCTATAGTTGGTGGGTTCTTCCTTGTTTCCTCCTTTATATATTGGTACAATGTTAGCATTTTTCCAGTCATTAGGTATCTTTCCTTCCTTGAGTGAGCTATTTATTATGATATGTATTTTGTCCGTTAGCTCTTCTTTGCATTCTTTTAGAATCCAATTTGCAATTCCATCCGGGCCATGTGATTTTCTGACGTCCAGTTTTGATAGATGCTCTGATATTTCTTTTTGTGATGTAAATTCACTCATGTGGGGAGAATGTTTGTTATTATCTACGTCCCAATTTTGTATTTTCTCTCTGGTGAAGACAGATTTAAAGTGGTTGTTCATGATTTCGGCCATCTCTAATTCATCTGTGTATTCTATATTTCCTTGGCGTAGTTTCACTAGTTCCTGTTTGGTTTTAAGTTTACCATTTACATACCGGTAGAATAGCTTGGGCTGATCTTTGCATTTATCTATAATATTCTTCTGTGTGTGTGTGTGTTTGTATGTTCGTATTTCATTCTTTTTGAACCATAAGAGACAAATGTTGCAACGATTACAAAAAAAGAAAAATCGTCCATTTGATTAACCTTGTTTTCCTCCTCTATGCTCACGGTTTCTTTTGTCCACGCATGCGTGATTGCGTGTGTTTATGTGTTGGTATTTTACTCTTTTTGAACCATAAGAGATGAATGCTGTAACAATTACAAAAAATAAAAAAGATTCTTCTACTTGACTAACCTTATTTTTCTCCTCAAGCTTCATGATATTTGCCATGTAGGAAAAGGATAAAGAGGGTAAGGAGAGGTCCTTTCGCGCTTCGAATCCCGAAGTTATTGCTTTGGTGTTCCAGGGGGTGATCACCTGAGCTTTCGTTTGCACTTTGAGGCTCACACTGCGTGAGGAAAAGATAGATGAGTTCGTTCACTGTGTAGCCCAACGATATCTGAGCTCTGTGTGATGCCTTAGAAGATAGATGTGTCCAAGTGTCAATTGGAGAGGAGGACGGGGGTCAAGAGGGAGAATGCGAGCAGCAAAAGATTGGCGGGTTTGCTTGTGGAAGAAAGGGATCAAGAAAAACAAATGGTTTCAGAGCAATGAGGAAAGAATTCCGGAGGACAATGGGATATGTAGACACAGACGCAACAGGAGCTTGCTGCTCCAGGGTCAGAAAGACAGAAGCTAGAGTCGTGTTATCTATTGATGGAAACAAACAGATTTTAGGGGGTGTAAGTTGTGGGACGATGTACTAGATAAAACAAAAATTGAAAAATAATCTAAAGCATGGAAAATGAATGCCAAAGCAAAATAGGAAGGAATAAGGGATTAAAACATTGAAACATGCGGATGAGTTATAAGATAGGAAAAAAAAAGAGAGTGACGGGAGCTGCGGGGGGGGGGGGGTGTACAGACCCAAAGGAAAAAAAAAAGTATAAAGTTAGAAGCTAACGATGGGGATGGTAAGGGTATGAAAAACTATACAAAACAAAAATATTTTGATTTTAAGTTGATCAAGGAAAGTAGAGAAAAAAACGTA
This sequence comes from Oratosquilla oratoria, assembly GCF_046742065.1. Classification (NCBI taxonomy): domain Eukaryota; kingdom Metazoa; phylum Arthropoda; class Malacostraca; order Stomatopoda; family Squillidae; genus Oratosquilla; species Oratosquilla oratoria. Next base: position 19,352,645 of record NC_134797.1, on the reverse strand, counting down.
GAAGGAGCGAGAAACTGTAACAGTATTTACTAGTTTACGTAGTTATGGGAATTATAGCATTGTGTAACGAAACTTTGGAGGTTTCCATAATAGGGCAATTCAGTTTCTCTGTGAATTCCTAATTACAAACATACACACACACACACACACGTCCGTTGGATGGACGGCGGAGATTGACGTCCTGAAGAAAAAGTTAAATTCTCGTGGATCTCAACGCAAAGAGAGTACCTATTGTATTTACAAGGGGGTATTGCTCGTGGTGTAGTAGGAAAGTGAGGAAAAAGGAGAAGGGGAGGGATAACTGAGGGAAATGGAAGTAAATGAGGAAGGAGAGGACTTGGTCCAGGCAGGCAGAAGACATATAAACAAAAGAGGGCAGGACCAATTTAGTGATGACGAAAGGTCTAACAAAAATATAAAGATTAGAAACATAGGTATGAGTAGCACAATAGAAGGTGAGGATAAGAATTTCCATGGACTTAATGAGGGGGGGGGGATACCAACCTCCCCTGACTGGCAAGACTCGAAGAAAAACTTGAACAAATGACCAAACATTGGGAGAGTAGGTTCGGTAGTATGTCAAAAATGGCAGAAAGGGTTGAAAGATTGGAAGCACTAGAGAAGGCAAACAAAAACTTAACAAAGGTGACAACCTCCCCCGACTAGTAAATAAAGAAAAAAAAATGAACGAAGCATGGGAGGTTAGGTTTAACCAATTAACACTAGTTACCCAAAGAGTTGATAAATTGGAAGAACTAAAGAAGGAGAATCAAAACCTAAATAAAGAAATAGAAGAATGATAAAGACAGTTAAAAAAGTAAAAGATGAGAATGAGGAATTAAAGAAGAAGAATAAAGAGAATAAAGAGTCCATAGCAAAGGAGGTACAGGGTTGGAGAAAAGTCCAAGAGAACAACAAAGTTGTATTTAGAGATATAATGACACAACAGATGAAAGAATAAACTAAGGACACATTTATTAAAGTGATGAGAGAGAAGGAGAATATAGTAAGAGACTTAGTGGACAAAAAGAAATGTATAATTATATCAGGGATGGAAGAGAAGCATAATCCAAATAGGACCACAAGAGTAAAAGAGAAGGAAAAAGTAAACAAGATATTAGAGGTAGTTCAAGAGGATGGACAAGAAACAGGGAAAGAAATTGAAGAAATATATAGAATAGGGAAAATGCAATACAGATAAGGCCGGACCAATTAAGATCAAATTCAGGTCACAAACGACAGCAGAGAATATCTTAACAAAAACAGGGAAACTAACAGACAGTAAGCAATATAAAAAAAGTATGGATAAAAAAGAGAAATGAATAAAGAGGAAAGAGAGGAGAAAAACAAACAAACTAGAAGCTAGGGGAAAAACAAGAAAAGAACAGTCAGAAAAAGAGAAATTCTATTGGAGAGTAGTGGATATGAAAGTGAGGAAATGGTTCATAGCAGAGAAAAACAGAAAGGAAACAGAAAACACGATGGAAGTAGCATAAATTTAAAAGTGTCTCACACAAATATAGATGGCTTAATAACAGCCTTGAACGAACTGAATTATTACCTGATGGAAAAAGAACCGGACATAATGGGAATTGTAGAGACAAAATTGAAAGGTCCACTACCAGCCAACACTGTAGGACATGGTGCATATAATTATTGGATTAGAAACAGA
>NC_134797.1:19185040-19350473 GCF_046742065.1 Oratosquilla oratoria | reverse complement strand
TCCACTTGCCAAACTCTTTTCCATCCGAAGTTTTTCCATTAAAAAAAACAACTCTCTGTTTTTCGACCCTTCAAACCAATTACGTAGTCCAATCTAATAGGCTACCACTTATTCCATGCAAAGCTAATTTAGTAAGTAGTCTTTCGTGTGGGACGGTATCAAAAGCTTTTGCCAAAGTCTAGATATACTAAATCTATATTGGTTTTCTTTTGTTCATAATTCGAGATAATGGTGTTGTAGAAATTCGAGTAAGTTTAGTTACGCAAGAACGTTTCCGTCCGAAACCATGCTGGCTATCAATTTTTAAATCAAACGGAATTTAGCTTTCAACAATGATGTTCGATAGCATCTCTGATGATAGTTTTCCATTCGATTTTTTCCTACGATTCAATGCTCACAAACTTACTAGCCGGCCTATAGTTATTTGGTTTCAATTTTGTCAACCTTTATTTGAATATGAAGGAGTTAACGTTTAGCCTAGCTATATCCATTGCTCCTCTTGGGGAACATCTCCCGGAATATTGATGGATTATCCTTGCGGAAAAAATAAATTTCTAAATTGGAGCAAACAAATCTCATTTTTATCATTATCTGCCTTCACCAACAAAAATGCTGAATTCTATAGGCAACCCCTACCTGGTCTGTCCCAACAAACCCCACCACACTGTTCTTTTCACCAATTAACTCCATCTGATTTTTCCTCTAATTACCTCTTCAATCAAAACCCTCCCATAAGCCTTCCCCAAACGTTCATTCAACACAACTGATTCCCTGCGGCTGAAAACCTATACTCACCTTTTGTCGCCCTTTTCCCTTGTAAAGTGAAACTATATGGCTACTCCTCCAGTCCTCTGGCAACTCTAAAATCCCTTGTATCTTAGAACAAAACCCCTTGAATACAATGATAGCTTGACAATAGCATCATGTAGGCATGAGTACATGGAAGGGTGCCAGCTTTCAGCTTGCCTGATTATATTCTCATGTAATTTTTTGGATATGTCCCGCCAAGCTAATGTGCGCTGCAAATACTTTGAGCTCAATATTGACAGAGGTAAAACAACTTCACCAGCCCAGTCCCCCATGCACTGCTACCTCCCTTTTTTAAGCCCACCGCAGCCTCTGTACAACTACAATCCCACAATCTCAAGGGCGCCTTACCCACTGCTCCTCAAATCATTTGCAACTAACTGCTTCTTCACCTCATCTTCCCATGTATTCCTCCTCCAATTTTTCCTCATTCAATCACTGCTCCATATTTCTTAGTGCTCTATCTCCCACTGCAACTAACCATTTCCTGCCTACCCTAATACCTCCTTCACATTTATTCCAACTCTGTCTAAAGATAATACTGCAACACAGTCTTCTCTCTTCACTTCGCCAATTCCTCTTCCATTATTCATCCCGTCTTCCATCTGCACCTTCTATAGAACTTTTTCGTTTCCTCATACTTAAATAATAAGCCCAATCATGGAAGAACAAACATAGGTAAATACTAGATGTGAAGCAGGGTTGAATCCGCTGTTGGGTGTCAATCTCCAAACAAATGCTGTTAACGAATATTGAGACAAAAAACCAATCAACACAGTGAAACCCCAACAGGTAATGATGAGGTAAAGAAACTTTTGTTCTTTTTCCTCTACTCTCTCTCTTCCGGCTTTTGCAAAGAACGAAAGGAGTAGAAAAGTATCAGATTTAGAAATGGGAGCAATAAAGGTTATTAATAAACGAATATTGTCATGGAAACAAGAGCATGTTACAGTTAACAGATATTACTAGATCTACAAAGCCAGAACACAGGGCCACTATACCTGATAACTAGAGAAATGAGGACGCGAGATTGACAAAAACAGCGAAATGCTGAAACCAACAGAAGAGCTTAGTGAACCTAAAAAAGACACCTAAACATAGTAAAAATAGGAAACAAAAAGGGATTAAAAACGGAAGCATACCAACAAAAATGAGGTTTTGAAAAGAGACAGTAAAAGAACACAATGCAAGCGGTGCGATAGCCCAAGACACAGCTGGAGATGAGCAATAAAAGGAGAAATAAATCTTCAAAGAAACCAAAAAACCCACTATGGAAAAGTAGAGATCCAGGAAAAAAACAAAAATTCAGCTTCTTACAAGAAATTGTACAAACAATACAGTGGAAGAAATACAATCGCAAAGGCGAAACACAATCATTAAAGGTAATCACAGAGAGAAGAAAATTGGGTCAGGGTAACACAGGGAAGAAGAATAAAAAAAAAAAAGTGCATAGTAGATAATATCTGGTATCTCTACAAAGAAAAACACAAATGGTAAGATAAGATTACTTAACAAAAGCAAGAAAAAGAGGAGAAATAGCCAAAAGAAAATTCTGAAAAGAGATACAAGCAGGAGGGACAGAGTAGATGGAAGCAACAGAAATCAGAGAGTGCACAGAATGGGACTCACACTCCTAAAAGAAAGAAGATAGATTCTCTAAAAAATTAAACTAAGGTCACAAATGATCGGCAGAAGAAGTATTAAACAAACGGGTCGAGAAAAGTTTAGGCAATAAAGAGCTAAAAACTACCAAAACTTATATGGGGACTAAAAAAAAGGAAATGAGTGATGAGAAAAAATTAATAAACAAGACACCTACTAAAAAACATGAAGCTAATGCAAAGAAATGAGAGAAGAATGGAGACCAAAACAAAAAGTTTTTTTTTGGAGCGTGTTTGACTATGGACGGCTGAGACAACAATGGTATACCCCAAAAGAAAGGGAAACACAGGAAACAGAAAACAAGGAGTGGAAAAATAAAAAATTAAAAATAATGTAATACAACCAAAACAAACGATCGCGCCTGATTTCAGGAATTTAAACCTAATTAAATGATTAATCTGGCAAAAGAAAGAACCAGATATAATGGGAATTGTGGAGACGACAATTAAAAAAGGTCCACTACCCACCTAAATAGTGTATTGGGACATGGTTTATAAAAGTCACTACGGTATAAAAAAAAAAAATGGGAAAGGAAAACACAGGATGGAGGACGCTCTCATGATTTTTTTTGACTAAGGAGGGCTTAAATTTGACAAAGATCACAAAAGGAAAAAATAATGTGGAATTGATCATGATAAAAGTTGAAGTCAAGAGTTTTTATGAGAGTAGTAGAGCTTGTGTCAGGATTGGAAATGGAGAGAGTGTATGGTTCGAGGTAAAGGTGGGACTTCGTCAAGGATGCGTTATGTCACCCTGGCTGATCAACTTATACATGGATGGGGTGGTGCGAGAGGTAAATGCAAGGGTAGTGGGTCAGGGATTGGAGATGGTTAAAGAAAATGGAGAAAAGTGGGGGGTGAGCCAGCTGTTGTTTGCGGACGACACTGCGCTTGTGGCAGGATCAGAGGAGGGATTGAGGAAGTTGGGTGACAGAGTTTGGGAGAGTATGTGATAGAAAAAAACTAAAGATAAATGTGGGTAAAAGTAAGGTGATGAGATGTACAAGGGGTGAAAGTGGCAGTAGACTGGAAGTGAGCATTAAGGGAGAGCAACTGGAGGAAGTGGATACTTTTAGATACTTGGGTGCATATGTGGCAGGAAAATGTGGAGTGAAAGTGGAGGTAGAATGTATATTGAGAGAAGCAAGTGAATGCCTTTGTGGATTAAAGAGTGTAATGAGGAATAGACATTTGGGAATGGATGCTAAGAGGAGACTGTATGAAGGAGTGATTGTGCTACAGCACTGTATGGGGCAGAAACGTGGAACATAAGAGAAGAAGAGAGAAGAAGTTTGAATGTGTTTGAGATGAGGTGTCTGAGAAGTATGATGGGGGTTACTAGGCTAGATAAAGTGAGAAATGAGGAGATGAGGAGGAGAACAGGGGTGGAAGAGGAGCTGGGAGATAGGGTTGATGAAAGAATATTAGGATGGTTTGGACACATGGAAAGAATGAGTGAAGAAAGACTAGTAAAAGAGGTATGGAAGGCAGATGTGGAGGGAGTGAACATGAGGGGACGTCCTAGGATGAGGTGGATAGATGGGGTGAAGGGGGCTTTGGGGAAGAGGGGAATATCTGTTGAGGAAGGACGGGAGAGGACAGGAGACGGGTGAATGGAGAATGGTTGTATAAGGATGATGTTGTGATTGCATGAGGTGGAATGGGTGGGGGGGTGGGGGGTGAGGTAGTATGTGTGAGCAAAATTTGACGCAGCCTGAAGGGATTTCTCCCCGTCTTCTCCTTTTATGCAATGGGGGGACGAAGAGGGGGGATCGCCGATTTAATGAAGCAGCCTTGCTGTGGATGTGCTGTGTCTTGCGACACTGCTTCTGACCCAGGGCAGTGGACAAGGTGCAGGGATGACCCATCATCCAGGAGGTGCTAAGATAAGAGAGAGAGTGGGGGTGTGTGGAGTGTATTCAGGGATGGAATGGGTGGAAAATTTTTTATGCCTTTTCCTTTTTGGCTACCCCCCTTGTAAGGGGAAAAAAGCCTTGGTATATGTATATGTATATATGTAAAAGTTGAAGATATATGTAGTGATATATGTGCCCCCAAAAATACATTCTTAGAAAGAGTGACCATTCCAAAATGTTGGAAGACACAAGGCATACATTACATGAAATACTGAAAGGATGAAATTTAATAATTATGGGTGACTTTAACTCTAAAGAAATATGTAGGGAGATGACAGTGAAAGGTGGAGAGAACCTTTGGGGAAACACACTACTGGACATGACCATTGAATGCACAATGACGCAGTGGGTAAAAGAGAATACCAGATATAGAAATAACAAAGAACCATCAAGACTAGATTTAATATTAACATCAGAGCCTGAAATTGTAGATAAAATGGAATACAAGACACCAATTGGGAAGAGTGACCACATACTACCTGAGCTTAAACTAAAAAAGGAAATATATTTGGGAAGAAATGAGAAACACAGAAAAGGAAGACTGATGTATAACAAAACAGACTTTGGGAAACTCAGAAATTTTTTTTTCAAAAAATGAGTTGGGAAAATTTCTTTAATGAAGAAATACAGGTGGAAAAGAAATGGATGATATCAAAAGAAATTTATAATGAAGGAGTGGATATGTATGTACCAAAACAAAAACAGGAAAAGGTGTACATTAAGTGCTGGTGTATTTAGGGATGAAATGGGTGGGAGTGTTTTTATGCCTTTCCCTTTTTGGCTACCTCCCTTGGAAGGGGGAAAAAGCCTTGGTATATGTATGTATAACAAAAAATGTAGGGAGGCAAAGGATAGAAGACACAAATCTTGGAAAAGATGGAAAAAGAAAAAATGGGAAAGTGGTACATATATATCAAACTAAGACATGAATATGTAAAAATATGCAGAGAAGAAAAAAGAAACTATGAAAAAGACATGATAGACAAATGTTAAGATCAACCTAAATTATTCTACAGATATGTAAATGGTAAACAAAAAAACAAAAACAAAAAACAGGAAATTGTGCAACGGCATCAAGGGAACATAGAATATACAGAGGATATAGAAATGGCTGAAATTATGAACAAACATTTCAAATCTGTATTCACAAAAGAAAACATGCACGATTGGTATGAAGGGGAGAAAGACCCCCAATGAGAGAAATAATTGTGACACAGAAAGAAATATGGGACCAAATAATGAACCTTGATGTCAGAAACTACACGGCCTAGACGGAATTGCAAACTGGATACTAAAAGAACGTCTTGGTGAACTAACGGACAAAATATATAAGATAATAGATTGCTCACTCAAAGAAAGATAGGTACAGGAAGACTGGAAAAATGCTGATATGTCAATATATAAAGGGGGAGACAAGGAAGACCCAAAAAACTATAGACTGGTCTCCCTTACAAGTACAATAGCCAAAATTTGTGAGAAAGTTATCAAAAGTAGATGGACTAAACATCTATAGGAGAACAATATACTAAATCCAAAGCAATTAGGTTTTAGACAGGGAAGATCATGTGCCACAAATCTGATCTGTTTCTACATACATATACCAAAGGCTTCTTCCCCCTTACACAAGGGGTAACCAAAAAGAAAAAGGCATAGAAACCACTCCCATTCCATTCCCTATATATTACACTCCCCTCCACCCTCCTCCCTCCCTCTTATCTTGGCACCTCCTGGATGACGGGTCATCCCTGCATCCTGTCCACTGCCCTGGGTCAGAAGCAGTGTCGCAAGACACAGCACATCCACAGCAAGGCCGCTTCATAAATTTGGGGATCCCCCTCTCTGTCCCCTCATGCAGAAAAGGAGAAGACAGGGAGAAATCCCTTCAGGCTGCATCAATTTTTTTTTTTTTTTTTTCTTATATATACTTCCTCACCCCCATCCCCCACCCACTCCCCCTCATGCATCACAGCATCATCTATACACAACCCTTCTCCATTCACCCCTATCTTCTGTCCTCTCCTGTCCTTCCTCTACAGACATTCCACTATTTTGTAATGCCCCCTTCACCCCATCCATCCATCTCATCCCAAGATGCCCCCTCATATTCCTTCCTTCCACCTCTGCCTTCCACACTTCTTTTACTAATCTTTCTTCACTCATTCTTTCCATGTGTCCAAACCATCCTAATAATCTTTCATCAACCCTATCTCCCAGCTCCCTTTCCACCCTCATTCTCCTCCTCACCTCCTCATTTCTCACTCTATCTAGCCTAGTAACCCCTATCATACTTCTCAGACATTTCATCTCAAACACATTTAAACTCCTCTCTTATGTTCCGTGTTTCTGCCCCGTACAGTGCTGTTGGCACAATCACTCCTTCATATAACCTTCTCTTAGCATCCATTCCCAGATGTCTATTTCTCATTACACTTTTTAATCCACCAAGGCATTTACTCACTTCTCTCAATCTACATTCAACCTACACCCCCACTCCTCCCTTTCCTGCCACATTCACACCCAAGTATCTAAAACTATCCACTTCCTCCAGTCTCTCACCCTTTATGCTCATTTCCAGCCTGCTGTCACTCTCTCCCCTTGTACATCTCATCACCTTACTTTTGCCCACATTTAATAAACTTCAGCTTCCTTCTTTCACACACCTTCTCAAATTCTGTCACTAACTTCCTCAATCCCTCCTCTGATCCTGCCACAAGTGCAGTGTCATCAGCAAACAACAACTGTTTCTATTCTAGGTTAATAGATCTAATGCAAGAAAGAGATGGATGGGCAGACTGTGCTTTCCTGGACTTACAAAAGGTGTTTGATAAAGTACCACACAAAAAATTAAGAAACTCTAAACAACAGGAGGTATACATGGAAAATTATTTAAATGTATGGAAGATTTCTTGAGAAGAAATTATAAGTGGAATCCCACAGTGTTCAGTATTAGCTCCAATAATGTTTGCAATATATGTAAATGACATGAATGAAGGTGTAGAATGTCACATGAACTTCTTTGTAGACAATGCAAAACTACTAATGAAAGTGAGTACAGAAAAAGATTGTGAACCGCTACTGAGAGACCTGGACAAGGTCTGGGAATGGAGTCAAAAGTGGGAAGTGAACTTCAACATTAAGAAATGTAGTATAATGGAATTTGGAAAAAGTAAAAAAAGAATATCAGGACAATATAAAATCAGTGCAAAGGAAGTAAAGAAAGTTGGTTCCAAAAAGGACCTAGGAGTAATTATCACCGAAGATAAACAAAATAGTCTGAGAAACCTAAAATTTACTAAGATCAATAAAAGTGGCTTTTAATTACAGTCAACTCCCCATTAACATGAGGGTTACGTTCCTGGAGATGTCGTGTTAATGGAAATCGTGTTAACGGAACATAATTTCTCCATAAGAAATAATGGTAATAATGGGGGTTATGTTCCTGGACAACGGGAAAGTCTGTCTATTTTGGGATTTTATTACTAAAAATCCTAAGCACACTATTTATAAATTTGAAGGTTACAGAAACAATAAAAGTACACATTCTTACTATATTGGTATTAATTGTGTGGTAAAATAAAAAAAATTTATGCATGTAAACATTATGACGCATCACTACCATCACTGTCGCTTGCCATGCTCCCGTCCCCAACCTCACTCCCCTCTCCCTCCTCACCCCGCTCTGTCTCCTCACTCTGCTCTCCCTCCTCGCCTCGCCCTGCCTCCTCTCTGCCCTCTCCCTCCTCGCCTTGCCCTGCCTCCTCTTCCTTGACTGTCTTTTTTTTTTAAAGAAATGGTGGAGTTTTGTCTGCATCGTCTTTTTCTTCTTTTGATCTAACATCACTCTGGAACAGTTCAGCTCCGACATAACTTTTCTGGCCACTGTTGCACTTCTGTTAATATTCGGATCTTTGGCTTCCAAGATATCCAGTCCTTCTAATATAAACGAGAGTGCTTTTTCCAGATCACTTTTGGTCAAGACTCTCTCAGGCTCTGGGGTTTCTGATATAGGCCAAGATGCAGCTGCCTCCAACTCTGCATTCTGTATCATCTCCATCTCTAACAGTTCTTCATTAGTCAGCTCCACTGTGTGCAATTCTAACAGTTCATCAATGTCCTTCTGCTCAAGTTGGTCAAACCTGGCTTCCCTGGCCTTGTCAAGACTTTCCTTGTTAGCTTTAGAGACATTTTCTTGGATGTCAAACCCAACGAAATCGTACACCAACAACTGAGGGCACAGATGTTTCCAAACCCCATTTAGGCATTTCCTTGGCACTTTCTCCCAAGATTCTTTAATGAAGCAGAGAGCATCTTTGATGGTAAACTGCTTCCAATATTCCTTCACAGTCATCTTGTCTTTTTGTGTCCTCTCAACCATGTCAGTCAGAGTTGAACATAGATAATACGACTTGAAGGTTTTAATAATTCCTTGGTCACATGGCTGCAGAATGGAAGTGGTGTTTGGCAGCAAGAAAGAGAGCTGGATGTTGTTGGAGAGATTTTCTATTGACGGGGGATGGCTGGGAGCATTATCCAAGATCAGGAGAATCTTGAATGGCATCTCTTCCTTCTTGCAGTAAAGTTCTAACTCTTTCTCCAATTTCCCAAAGCAGTCCTTGAATATGCTCCCTGTCATCCATCCTTTTTTGTTGGAATACCAGTAGCAGGGTAGGAAGGTCTTGACGTAGCCCTGTGAAGACACAAGAACAAAATTAGTTTAGAGTGCTGTAAATTGTGAGTTGGTGACACAATTTTCTTTTTTGTTTTGATGCACAAAAAAAAACGAGCGTTTACAATCTCAGTAAAAAATTTCAAAGCTTTCATGACTAATAATTAACATTCATACATACACACCTTCAATGCTCGTGGATTTTTCGAGTGGTAGACAAGGGCAGGTTTCAGCTTGCAGTCTCCCTCTGCACTGGCACCGAACAAGAGTGTAAGATGATCCTTGGAGGCAGTCGTCTCCTCAACCGAGATACAGGTCCGGTTAGGCAGTTTTTTCCAATATAGACCTGTCTCATCTATATTAAAAATCTGCTTGGAAGTGTAGCCACCTTTCTTGATGATGGTCTTGAGGGTAGCCGGATACATTTTGGCTGCTTCCGCATCAGCAGATGCAGCTCCCCCAGTCATTTTAAGATTGTGGAAGCCATGTTGTTTCTTGAACCTGGAGAACCACCCAGAACTGGCATTGAAGGTCTTGGCTTTGTCTTTGTCTTCCTCATTCTCGTCTTGCACATCCTGGTAGAGACTGAAAGCTTTAGCTTGTATGATGGCCATGCTGATAGGGACATTATGCTTGTTTTGGATCCATTGTGCCAATAACTTCTCCATCCTCTCCATCTTCATGGATCTTGCTCGGGAACATTGTGAAGAGGAGGCTGATGTACCAGCAACAGAACTGGCTCTGATCTTGTCAGCATTCACCCTGATGGTCCGCAAAGTGCTCTCATTCAGTACGGTAGCATGAACAATAACAGAAGTTCTTTCACCCCAATCAAAATGATCCAACACTTCTAACTTCTTTTCTATGGTCACAAGTTTTCTTCGACCTCTTTGCTGCACTCTCCTTTGGGGTACCAGGATGCTTGGGTACCATAGTACACAAATTTATGTAACACAAAACTTTGATAAAATTGTTTGAGTTCCACATGCTGTGAGAGCTGGCTTCACACTGAGGACAAGAGGCAGAGAGCGGGAGCACGGGAGTCAGAGCGTCTCTCCCGCACTCTGGCAGCGAGATATTCAACTACAGTAGGCGGGAAATTCAACTCGCATAACATCGGACATTTCGTGTTATCAGAATACATATTAATAAATCTTAAGTCATGTAAGATCGAAATTGTGTTAACAGAACTCATGTTAATGGGGAGTTGACTGTACTTGGATGTAATGGTAAAAAAAATACTAGTTATTGATAAGACCAAGATTGGAGTACACTGTGACACTATGAATACCCAGTACAAAAAATACTGTATAAGGAAAATAAAAGGAATCCAGAGAGCAATGACAAAGATGGCCCCAATACTTTCAAAATTGACATACAAGCAAAGATTGTCTAATCTGGAACTACTAACCCTGGAACAAAGAAGAGAAAGAGGTGATCTATTGGCTATTTATCAGGAAAGGCATGGAAGTCCTTGACAGAGAAGACTTATTAAAATGGGATGGGAGAAAAAAAGAGGACATGAAAAGAAACTCAAAAAGGATAGTTATAGAAGAGATCTGAAAATAAAGTTTCCCACACAGAGTGGTGGATATCTGAAATAAATTGGACAAAACAATAGTGTGTGCAAACACCATACAAGAATTTAAGAACAAACTAGATGTTGTGAGAGACAAAGAGGGGTCACTACAAGCATGGCTCCCCTTCCTGTATGATACAACTAGGTAAATATAACTATGTAAACACACAGGAAAAGGTGTACATTACATGCTGAAGAAAATACTAGTCACACTTATAAGACCAAAATTGGAGTACACAGCAACACTATGGTCACCCAGTACCAAAAACAATATAGGGAAAATTGAGAGAATTCAGGGAGCAATTACAAAGATAGCCTCAACACTTTTAAAACTGTCATATAAAGATTGTCAAAACTAGAATTACCTACTCTGGAACAAAGAAGAGAAAGAGGTGACTTGTTGACTATCTATAGAATCATGAGAGGTATGGAAGTCCTTGATAGAGAAGACTTACTAATTTGGGATATGAGAAATACAAGGGGACATGAACACAGAGTGCCACAGACATCTAAAGCAAGCTCCAAAATGCAGCGCTTTTTCGATAAATTTGAGGAAACATCTAGCTTTGTTTATGTGATAGGGGGCTATGTTTATCAAGTGACTGAAATAATAGAGCAAATTCACTTAGTGAATCACACAAAATGGAAAATGATGAAGAAGAAAGACATAAATAAAATGAGCCGATGAAGAGAAGACTGGACATAAGCAGAGTGGAATCACTGTTAGGAGTCATACCGAAAAAGACTTGCATCATTGAAACACCAAGAATACACCAAAGGTTAGATAACACTGCTTTTTCTGGGTTTGCAAAAGAAAGTGGAATATTAGGTAAATGGGAGAGAGAATCAAGGTATAGAAATATCCTAAGATCTATAATGAAATTATAGATCTGAAAGCTGAATACAGGGCAATGTATAAAGAAATGAACCAGTTAAAACTTCAAAATGCTGAAATCAACAAGAGCTTAGTGATCTAAAAAAAGGAATTAATCATAGTCAAAAGTGAGAATGAAAGAATGAAAAATGAAGATACAAATAAAAACAAGGCTTTGAAAAAAGACGTAAAAGAACAAATACAAGCAGTGACCAAGAAAGTGGGAGAAACAATACAAGAGACAGATCTTCAAGAAATAAAAAATCAATGGGAAGTGGAACAAGAAAATAAAAAAATAACTTTTAATGAAATAGTACAGCAATAAGTGGAAGAAAATGCTAAAGAAACAGTTATTAAAATAATTAAGGAGAGAGAGAATTGGGTCAGAGACACAGTGGATAAAAACATAGTGTAGCTAGGTACCTAGGAGAAAAACAGAAAGAAATTGCAAAAGAAATTCCAAAAGAGATACAAGAGGAGGGGCAAGAAGTAGACAAAGAAATAGAAATACACAGAATGGGATTATACTTGAAAGAAAAAAATAGGCCACTAAAAATTAAACTAAGATCTCAAATGATAGTGGGAGTACTATCTAAAACAGCAAAGTTGGCAAAAAGTGAAAATTATACAAATGTATGGATAGAGAAAGAAATGAGTGATGAGGAAAAAGAAAGGAAAAGACACTAAGAATTGAAGCAAATGAAAAAAAATGAGAAAAGAACAGACTGAAAATAATGAGTTTTTTTTTTTATTCTAGAGTACTGGACTTGAGGCTGAGAAAATGGTATACAAAAAAAAGGTGAAAGGAAAGAAATTAAAAATAATGTACACTAACATAGATGGCATGATTTCAGGATTAAATGAATCAAACAACTACCTGGAAAAAAAGAAACAAGCTATAATGAGAATTGTAGAGACAAATTAAAAGGAAATTATTGGATAAAAATAGAAAGGAGAAACAGGGTGGAGTCATGTTTTTTACTAAAAAAGGTTTAAAGGTGACAAAGATAACAGAAGGAAATAATAATGTGGAATAAAAAAAATATTCTTGGACTGAGAGTGACCACTCCAAAATGCTGGAAGACACAAAGCATGCATTAAATGAATTGCTAAAGGAATGAGGAAACATAGTAATCATGGATGACTTTAACTCCATAGAAATATGTTGGAAAGAGATGACAGTGAAAGGTGGAGAGGACCTTTGAGAAATATACTACTGGATAAGACCATTGAATATACAATGACTCAGTGGGTAAAGGAGAATATCAGATATAGAAACAATGAAGAACCATCGAGACTAGACTTAATATTTACAAGAGCCTAAAATTATAGATAAAATAGAATACAAGACATCACTTGGGAAGAGTGACCACACTGAGTTTGAACAAAAAGAAGAATTTGATTTGGGAAGAAATAAGAAACACAGAAAAGGTAGACTAATGTACAACAAAACAGATTTTGAGATACTCAGAATATTCTTTCAAAAAGTGAATTGGGAAAACTTCTTTAATAAAGAAACAAAGATGGAAGAAAAATGGCATATATTAAAGAAATTTTTAAAGAAGGAATAGATAGGAAAGGGAGTACATTAAGTGCTGGTATAATAAAAATGTAGTGAGGGAAAAAATACAAGAGACAAAGCTTCGAAAAGATGGAAAAAGGAAAAAAACATGTAAGTGGCAAATATATATCAAACTGAGAAATGAATATGTGAAAACAGATAGGGAAGAAAAACAAAATTATGAAAAAGACATATTAGATAAATGTAAGGATCAACCTAGATTATTCTAAAGGTATGTGAATGGTAAATTGAAAATTAAATATGAAATGATAAAACTGCATCAAGGAAATGAGGAATACATAAATGTATAAATGGCAGAGATTATGATCAAACATTTTGTCTGTACTCACACTAGAAAATGCACATAATTGGGAAGAAGAAAAGGTAGAAAGATCCCCCCCCCCCCAATGAAAGAAAGAAATGTCACACAAAAAGAAATAAGGGACCAAATAATAAACCTTGATGTCAGAAAATCATATGGTCTGGATGGAAATGCAAATTGTATACTAAAAGAATGTATTGATGAGCTAGAGGACAAGATATATAAAATAATAGATTGCTCACTAAAGGAAGGAAAGGTACCACAAGATTGGAAAAATGCAAATATTGTACCAATATATAAAAGGGGAGATAGGGAAGACCCAACAAACTATAGGCCTGTCTCCCTTACAAGCATAATAGCTAAAATATGCAAAAAAGTTATCAAAAGTAGATGGATTAAACATCTGGAAGAAAATAAGATACTGAATCCAAAACAATTTGGATTTAGACAAGGAAGATCTTGTGCCACCAACTTGATTTGTTTTTATTCAAGGCTATTATAGAGTGTATTAGGGATGGAATGGGAGGGAATAGTTTTTATGCCTTTGTTTTTTGGCTACCTCCCTTGTAAGGGAGAAAAAGCCTTTGGTATTTGTATGTATGTAATAGACATAATACAAGGGACAGATGGGTGGATTGTGCTATTCTAGATTTACAAAAGGCATTTGATAAGGTGCCTCACAAAAAATTATTAAGAAAACTTGAAATAACAATAAGTGTACAAGGAAAACTAATTAAATGAATGAAAGATTTCTTGAATGGGAAAAATATGAGGGTGGTAGTTAGAGACAAAAAGTCGACCTGGGAAGAAATAATAAGTGGAGTCCCACAAGGCTCAGTACTGGCTCCAATAATGTTTGCCATATATATAAATGACATGAATGAAGGTGTTGAATATTATATGAACTTTGCAGATGATGCAAAACTACTAATAAAAATAAGTACAGGGAAAGCCTGTGAATCACTTCAGAAAGATCTGGATGAAGTCTGGAAATGGAGCCAAAAGTGGGAAGTGAACTTCAACATCAAGAAATGCAGTATAACGGAGTTTGGAAAAAGTAAGAATAGAATATCAGAGCAATATAAGGTTGGTACAAAAGAAGTAAAAAAAAAAGTTAGCTCAGAAAAGGACCTAGGAGTTTATTAGCAAAGACATGTCACTAGACAAGCATATAAACAAAATAGTCAGAGAAACCTATAATTTACTATGAACAATAAAGGTGGCCTCTAACTACATGGATGAAAAAATTATAAAGAAAATATTAGTCATGCTGATAAGACCAAGATTGGAGTATGCTGTGACACTATGGACACCTAATACAAATAAAATATATAAAGAAATTAGAAAGAATCCAAAGAGCAATGACAAAGATGTCACAAAGACCTTCAAAATTGACTTACGAACAAAGACTGTCAAAACTGGAACTAATAACCCTGGAACAAATAAGAGACAGAGGAGATCTACTGGCCATTTAAAGAATCATGAAAAGTGGAAGAAAAACAAGAGGACACAAAAAGAAACTCAAAAAGGATAGTTATAGAAGAGATCTGAAAAAGAATAGTTTTCCACACAGAGTGATAGATGTCTGGAACAAATTGGACAAAAAAATAGTATGTGCAAAAACCATACAAGAATTTAAGAACAAACTAGATGCTGAGAGATACAAAGATGGGTCACTACAAGCATAGTTCCCTTCCCATATGATACAACTAGGTAAAAAAGGACAGTTATAGAAGAGACCTGAAAAAGAACAGCTATCACCACAGAGTGGTGAATATATGGAACAAACTAAATGAAACAATAGTGTGTGCAAAAAAACATACATGAATTTAAGAACAATTTATAAAGACACTGTGAGATACAGAGATGGGACACCACAAGCGTAGCTCCCCTTCCCATAAGATACAACTAGGTAAATACACAAGCCAAGAATGGGAAATGAAGTTCAATACCAAAAAATGCAAAGTACTGGAAATGGGCAATAGCAGCAAAAGGCTATCTTTAAACTATTCCTTGGGAAGTGAACACATTACAAAAGCAAAAGAGGAGAAAGACTTGTGAGTGTTGATAAAAGACAACCTGTTACCTGACAAACATATCAGCAAGATTGTGGGAGAGACATGGACTACTGCAGAATATTAAAGTAGCATTCCATTATATGGATGAAGAGATGATGAAAAAACTCATTGACACCCTGATATATCCAAGACTGGAATATGTGTCAGAAGTATGGTCCCCACACAGAAAGAAGGATATAAACAAGATCAAGAGAATACAAAGGGCAGCAACCAAAATGGTCCCCAGCCTGACAGATAAACCATATGAGGAAAGACTAAAGGTACTGGGTCTGCCAACTTTGAAATATGAAGGAGAAAGAGGTGACATGATTACAGTATTCAGGTCACTAAAAGGGATAGATTGCATTGATAGAAAAGATATCCTGATTAAAAATGGGAGGGCCTTAAGAGGTTATGGAAGTAAATTAAGAAAGAGCCGTATGTCAAAAGGATGTGAAGAAATACATTTTCCATATACATACATATACCAAAGGCTTTTTCCCCCTTACATGGGAGGTAGCCAAAAAACAAAGGCATAAATTCCAGTCCCACCCATTCCATCCCCACATACTCCATCCCTATTCACCTCCCTCCCTCCCTCTTATCTTGGCTCCTACTGGATGACAGGTCATCCTTGCATCTTTCCCACTGCCCTGGGTCATAGGCAGTGTTGCAAGACCTAGCACATCTACTGCAAGGCTGCTTCATTTAATCAACAACCCTCCCCTCCATCCCCTCATACAGAAAAAGAGAAGATGGAGAGAAATCTCTTTGGGCTGCATCAAATTATTTTTCACACATACTCCCTCACTCCCATCCCCCACCCATTCCCCCTCATGTACCACAGCATCATCCAAACATAACCATTCTCTATTCACCACTATCTTCTGTCTTCTCCCATCCTTCCTCAACAGTACCATTCCCCTCTTTCCCAATGCCCCTTTCACCCAATCCAACCATCTCATCCTTGGTCATCCTCTCATGTTCACTCCTACCTCTACCTTCCACACCTCTTTCACTAATCTTTCCTCACGTATTCTTTTCATGTGTCCAAACCATCATAATACTCTTTCATCAACCCTATCTCCCAACTCCCTTACCACCCCCATTCTCCTCCTCACCTCTTCATTTCTCACCCTATCTAGCCTAGTAACCCCTTTCATATTTATCAGGCACCTCATCTCAAACACATTCAAACTCCTCCTCTCTTCCTCTCTTATATTCCATGTTTCTGCCCCATACAGTGCTGTCGGCACAATCACTCTTTCATACGGAGTAATAGACTTGAGATTAAGACAATGGCGCTTCAAAACGAACAAAACAAGGGAAGAAGAAACCAGGGAGAAGGAAGAAAATTAAAAGTGGCCTATACCAACATTGACGGAGTAATTTCGGGACTGAACGAACTCAATGATTATCTATTAGAAGCAAAACCAGACATAATGGGAATTGTAGAGACTAAACTAAGAGGTGAAATACCATCCACTGTTATCGGACAAGGTTTATACAACTACTGGATAAAAAACAGGGACAAGAAACAGGGAGGGGGAATCATGTTCTTGGCCAAGAAAGACCTAAAGGTGACAAAAATTGCAGAGGGCAAAGGTAATGCTGAATTGATCATGATAAAAGTCGAAGGCAAGAATATGAAAAGTAGAAAGTTTGTGGTGACTTATGTGCCTCCAAAAACAAGCGCTTGGAAAGAAATCGAACATACAAAAATGCTAGATGATACAAGAAAATCACTCAATGAGATACTAATGGGTAAGGGTAATCTGGTAGTTATGGGGGACTTCAATTGCAAAGAAATTTGTTGGGACAGCATGACAGTGCAAGGAGATGACTCGTGGGGCAATGTACTGCTAGATATGACCATGGAGTACACAATGACCCAATGGGTCCGTGAAAACACAAGGTACAGAAATAATGAAGAGCCATCGAAACTAGATCTAATATTTACAACAGAGCCTGAAATAGTGCATAAAGTCCAGTATGAGACACCAATTGGAAAGAGTGACCATGTACTCATCGAAACTATACTAAAGGAAGAAATAGACATAGAGAGGAACGAAAAGCATAGGAAAGGAAGACTGAGGTACAACAAAACAGACTTTACAAAACTAAAGACATTCTTCCGGAATGCAAACTGGGAAATATTTTACAGGGAAGAAACAACTGTGGAAGAGAAATGGAATATATTGATGGAAAACTACAATGAAGGGGTAAACAGGCATGTACCAAGACAAAAGCGAGAGAGAGTACATTAAATGTTGGTTCAACAAAAGATGCAGTGAGGCAAAAGACAGAAGGGACAAAGCTTGGAAAAAGTGGAGAAAAGACAAAAAACAAAGCAAATGGCAAATTTATGTTAACTATAGAAATGAGTATGTTAATGTGAGAAGAGAGGAGAAAAGGAACCATGAGAAGGATATTATAGACAAATGCAAAGAGCAACCCAAACTATTCTATCGGTATGTGAATGGTAAACTTAAAAACAAACAGGAATTGGTGAAACTATGCCAAGGAAACATAGAATACACAGAAGATTTAGAGATGGCCGAAGTCATGAACAATCACTTTAAATCTGTTTTCACCAGAGAGAAAATATCAAATTGTGACATAGATAAAAACAAGAAATCTCCCCTCATGAATGAGTTTACAGCATCACTAAAGGAAATATCAGAACATTTATCAAGGCTGGATGTCAGAAAATCACATGGCCCGGACGGTATTGCAAATTGGATTCTAAAGGAGTGCAAAGAAGAACTAACAGACAAAATACACATCTTAATAAACAGCTCACTCAAAGAAGGAAAGATACTTGAGGACTGGAAAAACGCTAACATTGTACCAATACACAAAGGAGGAAACATAGAAGAACCCACCAACTATAGGCCAGTATCACTAACAAGCACCATAGCCAAAATTTGTGAGAAAATAATCAAGAATAGATGGGTAAAACATCTGGAAGACAATGACATATTAAACCCAAGACAATTCGGATTCAGACAAGGAAGATCATGCTCCACAAACTTAATATGCTTTTACTCAAGACTAATAGACATAGTGCAAGAAAGAAATGGATGGGCTGATTGTGCATTCCTAGACTTGCAAAAAGCCTTTGACAAAGTACCACACAGAAAACTACTAAAAAAACTGGAACACATAGGAGGAATACAGGGAAACCTACTAAAATGGATAGAGGACTTTCTGACTGGTAGAAAGATGAGAGTAGTGCTCAGAGAAAAATATTCAGACTGGAAAGAGGTGATCAGTGGAGTACCGCAAGGATCTGTGCTGGCACCAATAATGTTTGCTATCTATATGAATGACATGGATGAGGACGTGAACTGCTACATGAGCTTCTTTGCCGATGACGCCAAACTGCTAAGGAAAATAGAAACTGATGAGGACTGTGAAGCACTGCAAGAAGACCTAAATAGGGTATGGAACTGGAGTCAGAAATGGGAAGTGGACTTTAATACTAAGAAGTGTAGCATAATGGAGTTTGGAAAAAGCAAAAACAGAATATCAGGAAAATATACAATTGGAACCAAAGAAGTAAAGAAAGTAGGATCCGAAAAAGATTTGGGAGTAATTATCACGAACGACTTGTCCTATGATATACAGATTAACAAAATTGTCGGGGAGACTTACAACTTGCTAAGATCAATAAAAGTGGCGTTTACATACTTGGACGAAGACATGATGAAAAAAATATTGGTTACATTGATAAGTCCTAGATTAGAGTATGCAGCGACATTGTGGTCCCCCAGTACCAAAAAGAATATAAAGAAAATAGAAAGAATCCAAAGAGCAGCTACAAAAATGGCACCTGCACTTGCAAACCTATCATACGAGGAGAGATTGGCTAAACTGGAGTTACCGACACTGGAGCAAAGAAGAGAGAGAGGTGACCTATTGACCATCTACAGAATCATGAAAGGCACAGAGGTACTCGATAGTGAGAACTTACTTAACTGGGACAAAAGAAACACAAGAGGACATGGAAAGAAAATAAAAAAACATAGCTATAGAAGAGAACTGAAGAAAAACAGTTTTCCTCATAGAGTTTTGGACACTTGGAACAAACTGGACAATGGAATAGTATGCGCAAAAACCATTCATGAGTTTAAAAACAAACTAGACACTGCAAGATACAAAGGCGGGACATCACGAGCATAGCTCCCCTTCCCGCAAAATACAACTAGGTAAATACAACTAGGTAAATACAATCTCCTCTAAGCATCCATTTCCAAATGTCTATTTCCCATTACACTTTATAACCTCTTCAGTACGGGCCTTAAATCTCGCGGGCAGCAGCCGATGCCAGCCATACGACGTGTCGTAATAATACTCGCATCATACAATATAGTCACCGCTTATATCGATCGTTCTCTCTTTCACCCGTGAATTTTGATAACCATAGAAAATGTGATTACAGACAGTTTAGAGAGTATGTCATTACGGAGGGGCAACTACAATAAATATAATCAAGACGCCGATATGGCAGCCTCGCGTATCCACTTGCTCCTCATGACGCCTACGTATGCGGCACCGTATGGAAGGGGTTAATCCACCAAGGCATTTACTTGCTTCTCTCAATCTACATTCCACCTCCACCTCCACTCCTTTTTCCACCACATTCGCACCCAAGTATCTAAAACTATCCACTTCCACCAGTCTCTCCCCCTTAATACTCACTTCCAGTCTGCTGCCACTTTCTCCCCTTGTACATTTCATCACCTTACTTTTACCCACATTTATCTTCAACTTCCTTCTTTTGCACACCTTCCCAAACTCTGTCACTGATTTCCTCAATCCCTCCTCTGATCATGCTACAAGTGCAGTGTCATCAACAAACAACAACTGGCTTATCTCCCACTTTTCTCCATTTTCTTTAATCATCTCCAATTCCCAGCCCATTACCCTTGTGTTCACATCTTGCACCACCCCATCCATGTATAAATTGAACAGCCAAGGCGACATAACACATCCCTGGCAAAATACCACTTTTACCTCAAACCACTCATTCTCTCAATTTCTGATTTTAACACAGGCACTACGACTCTCATAAAAACTCTTAAGTACTCTTAACAGCTTTCCTCCTATCCCATATATCTGCAATACCTCCCACAGTGCCTTCCTGTCTACCCTGTCATAAGCCTTTTCCAAATCCATAAAAAGATCCTAACCTTTTCCTAAAGCTTTCTCACATATCTGTCTTACCACAAAAATCTGATCTACACAACCCCTACCTGTCCTAAACCCACACTGTTCGTCACCAATAACTCTGTTCCTCTTCTAATCCTCTCAATCAAAATCCTCCCATAAGCCTTCCCATCTACTCAATAAACTGATCCCTCTGAAACAACTACACTTACACTTGTCCCCCTTTCCCTTGTACAGTGGAACTATACAGACACTCCTCCAGTCCTCTGGCACTCTACCCTCTTTCAAACAAACATTAAATAACCTCACCAGCAAGTCCACCATCACTGTACCTCCCTTTTTCAGACATTCTGCATTACACCCATCCAACCCAGGTGCCTTACCTGCTCTCATCATCTTAACAACTGTCTTCACTTCATCTTTCCTTATTTCTCTTCCATTTTCCTCACTCATCATTGCTATTTTCTTAGCACTTCCCACTGCAACTACCTTTTCCTCCCTATCCTCCTTCACATTTGGCAACTCCCTAAAATATTCTGCCCATCCTCCTCTTCCTACTGTCTCTTGTATTATCATCTCTTCATCTGCACCTTTTACCTTTTCTTCTCTACTTGATTTGCCTCTTCTTCCTCTTAATTTCTTTCCAATACATCTTTTTATTATTTTCAAAATTTTGTCATACTCTTACCCCATTTCACATCTGCTCTCCTCTTTGCCTCCTTTATCTTAAGTTTTATTTCTCTTTTCTTTTCTTTGTACCTCTCATATGATTGTCTTGTTCTATTTTGTAACAAATTTGTGAATGCTTGCTTCTTCTCTTCTACTACCTTCTTTACTTCCTCATCCCACCACTCACTACCTTTCCTTCTATTTCCTCCCATCCTCCTTGTTCCACACACCAACTTTGCACACCTTGTGACTCCCTCCTTGAACCATCCCCATTCCTTTTCCACTCCTAGTTCTACTCTATCCTTCACTCCCTCCCACTCCTCTCTCAGCTTCTTCTTGTACTCCTCCTCTGTTTCTTTCTCATTTAAGCATATAGATGTATAAATATATAAATGTATAAATATATAAATGTATAAATATAAAGATGTATAAATATGTGGAATAGCTTAGAAGTTGATGCCCAAGCTCAAACAATACATGAGTTAAAATGTAAATATGATAATTGGAAATCAAAAATACAGTTTAATTTGGAACCGTATATGAATTTGAGTCTAGGTATGTTACAAAATTAGAGAATAGGAGACAGAACCCAACAAGCATTTCTCCTTTATTGTATACTACAATTAGGTAAGTGCAATTAGGTAAATACTCACACATACGTCAGATTCACGGCAAAGATTGAAACCCCGGAAAAGAAGTGCAATTTTCGTGGATCTCAATGATGAGGAAGTACCTTTGTTGTATTAGTAGGGAAGGGGAAAGCTCGTGTTGTAGTGGGAAGGTGAAGAAAAAGGAGAGAGGGATTACTGAGGGAAATGGAAGGAAATGAGGAAGGAAACAAACGGGCTCCCCTGGACGTCAGAAGCAATGGCAACAAGAGGGCTGCAGATGATGCAGGTGAAGTCAAAAATATCAGTAAAAGCATTAAGTTTAGAAATATAGGTAAGAACAGCACAATAGAAAGTGAAGATAATAATTTCCATGGATTTAATGAGGAGGGGATGCCAACCTCCCCCCCTTAGCAAGTCCAGAGGAAAAACTAAAGAAAATGACCAAACATTGGGAGGTTAGGCTCAGCCAACTTACACAGATTACGGAAAGAGTTGATAAATTGGAAGAACTAAAGAAGAACCAAAACCTAACTAAAGAAATAGAAGAATTAAAAAGACAGTTGAAAGAGGTAACAGATGAGAATGAGGAATTAAAGAATAATAATAAAGAGAATAAAGAGTCCATAGCAAAAGAAGTACAGGATTGGAAAAAAGTCCAAGAGAACAACAAAATTGTATTTAAAGATATAGTGACACAACAGATGAAAGAACAAACAAAAGACACAGTTATCAAAGTGATGAGAGAGAAGGAGAATATAGTAGGAGACATAGCAGACAAAAAGAAATATAATTATATTAGGGATGGAAGAGAAGCATAATCCAAATAGGACTACAAGAGTAAAAGAGGAGGAAAAGGTAAACAAGATATTAGAAGTAGTTCAAGAGGAACAAGAAACAGGGAAAGAAATTGAAGAAATATATATAGGGTAATACAATACAGATAAGACCAGACCTATTAAGATTAAATTCAGGTCACAAACGAAAGCAGAGAATGTTTTATCAAAAACAGGGAAATTAGCAGAAAGTGATCAGTATAAACATGTATGGATAAAAAGAGAAATGAATAAAGAGGAAAGAGAGGATGAGAAAACAAAAAGAATAGAAGCTAAGGAAAAAAAAACGAGAAAAGAACAGTCAGAAAAAGAGAAATTCTATTGGAGAGTAGTGAATATGAAAGTGAGGAAATGGTTCATAGCAGAGAAAAATGGAAAGGAAACAGAAAACAGGATGGAAGTAGCAGAAAATTAAGTGTCTTACATAAATATAGATGGCTTAATAACAGGCTTGCATGAACAGAATGACTACCTGAAGGAAAAAGAACCGGACATAATGGGAAATGTAGAGACAAAATTAAAAGGCCCACTACCACCCAACTGTGTAGGACATGGTGCATATAATTATTGGATTAGAAACAGAGAGGTAAAACAAGGGGGTGGAGTTATGTTCCTGACTAAGAAGGATATAAATGTGAGGAATGTCACACATGGAAAGAATAGAGTAGAGATGATTATGATGGAAGTGAAGGACAGGGATGGGAAGAGCAGGAAGTTTGTAGTAAATTATGTGCCTCCTAAAACGGCTTCATGGGAAGAGAACATAAAAGTATGTTAGAAGACACAAGGATAACACTAAATAAGATAGTGGAAGATGGAGGAAGAATAGTTATAATGGGTAACTTTAATTGTAAAGAAATCTGCTGGGAAGAGATGACAGTGAAGGGTGGAGACGACCTATGGGGAAATGTACTACTTGATATGATTATAGAACATACAATGACACAATGGATACAGGAGAATACTAGGTATAGAAATGAGGAAGAACCATTGAGATTGGACCTAATAATCACATCAGAACCCGAAATAGTGGAAAAAATTTAATATAAGACACCAATAAGAAAAAGTGACCACATATTGATTGAACTGGAACTAAATGAGGAAAAATACATGAAAAAAAATTAACAATATAGAAAAGGAAAATTGATGTATGGAAAAACAAATTTATATAAAATAAGAGAATTCTTTCAAAAAGCAGACTGGGAAAGCATACACAAGGAGGAAACAACAGAAGAGAAATGGAATATTTTGACAAAAATTTATAAAGGAGTGGGAAAGTATGTTCCAAGACAAAAACAAGAAAAAGGGTATGTAAAGTGTTGGTACAACAAAAAATGTAGGGAGTTATAAGACAAAAGGGATAAATCTTGGATAAAATGGAAAAAAGACAAAAGACCTGAAAATTTTAAAATATATACTAATCATAGAAATGAATATGTACAACTGTGCAGAAAAGAAAAGAGAAAATATGAAAAAGATGTCATAGAAAAATGTAAAGATCAACCAAAACTATTTTACAGATTTGTAAACAAACTGAAAAACAAACAAGAATTAGAGAAACTATGACAAGGAGGAATTGAATACACAGAGGAAATAGAAATGGCAGAAATTATGAACAAGCAATTTAAATCTGTGTTTACAAGGGAGAACATACAACCTAGAGATATCGAGTGGGAGGAGAAAGTCCCCCCTATGAAAGAGATAGAAGTAACAAAGAATGAAATAATGAATCACTTGAGTAACCTCGATGTCAGAAAATCACATGGACCAGATGAAATGGCAAACTGGATTTTGAGAGAATGCAGGAATGAACTAACAAACAAAATACATAGTCTAATAAGCAGTTCATTGAAAGAAGGAAAAGTTCCAAAAGATTGAAAAAGAGCAAATATAGTACCAATATATAAAGGGGGAAACAAGGAAGACCCTACTAACTATAGACTGGTCTCTCTTACAAGTACAATAGCTAAAATTTGTGAAAGAATTATCAAAAGTAGATGGGTAAGGCATTTGGAAAAAACAACATACTAAATCGAAGGCAATTTGGATTTAGACAAGGACGATCATGCATCCCAAACTTAATGTGTTTCTATTCAAGGCTAATAGATGTAATATAAGAAAGAGATGGATGGGCTGATTGTGCATTTCTAGACATGAAAAAAGCTTTTGATAAGGTACCATATAAGAAATTGATAAAGAAATTAGAAACTACAGGAGGAATACAGGGCAAACTGCTGAAGTGGATGGAAGACTTCTTGCATGAAAGAAAAATGAGAGTGGTGATAAGAGACAAACACTCTAATTGGGATGAAGTGATTAGTGGAGTTCCACAAGGAACAGTTCTGGTCCCAATAATGATATGGATGAAGGAACTGAAAGTTATATGAGCTTCTTTGCAGACAATGCAAAATTGTTGAAAAAAGTGAACACTGTAGAAGATTGTGAGTCACCGCAGAGTGATCTCAATAAAGTATGGGAATGTAGTAGAAAGTGGAAGATGGAATTCAATATTAAGAAGTGTAGTATAATGGAATTTGGAAAAAGCAAAAAAAAAGAATAGTGGGATCATATACATTGGGAGAGGAAGAAATTAAAAAATTAGAAAATGAGAAGGACCTGGGAGTCATTATTATGAATAATATGTCCCCTGAGAAACATATAAACAAAATTTTTGGAGAAACTTATAATTTAATAAGAACAATCAAAGTGGCATTTACATACCTGGACGAAGAAATGGTGAAGAAAATATCAATCACTTTGATAAGACCAAGATTGGAGTATGCAGCGACGACGTGGTCACCAAGTACAAAAAAATGTATAACAAAACTTGAAAGAATACAAAGAGCAATTATGAAACTGGCACCAACACTCTCAGAACTAGCATATGCAGAGAGACTAGCAAAACTTGAGCTACAGACATTAGAGCAAAGAAAAGGGAGAGGAGATTTGATAACTATTTACAGAATAATGAAAGGCATAGAAACTATTGATAGAGAGGATCTAATAAAATGGGATAGTAGAGATACAAGAGGACACAGAAAGAAAATCAAGAAAAACAGTTATAGAAGAGACCTGAAAAAGAACAGCTTTCCCCACAGGGTAATAGACATTTGGAACAAATTAGATGAGAATGTGGTGTGTGCAAAAACAATACACAAATTTAAAAACAGTCTAGATAAAACGAGATATGAAGATGGGACACCATGAGCATAGCTCCCCTTCCCATAAAATACTAGGTAAATACACACAAACACAAAGGGCAACAACCAAACTAGTTCCCAGCCTGACAGATAAACCATGAGAAATGACTAAAAGCACTGGATTTGCCAACTTTGAAAGATCAATGGGAAAGAGGTGATATGATAGCAGTATTCAGGTCAATAGAAGGTTTAGATTACACTGACAGAAGAGATCTCTTCATTTGGGATAGGAGGGCTTAAAGAAATCATGAGAACAAATTAAGAAAGACTATATGTCTACAGGATATGAAGAAATAGTTTACTATATAGATCCATAAGTACTTGGAACAGCTTAGCAGGGGATATATCCTAAGCTGGAGCAATTCATGAATTAAAATCTAAATATGATAACTGGAAATTTAGGATATAGACTAAATTGGAACAATGCATGAATTTGAAGCTAAGTATAATATATTGGAGAGTAGGAGTCAAGACCCCACAAGTGTTGCTCCAATTTGGTAAACATATGTATCTTAAGCCCCCATCACTCCATCTATCCATCTTTTTCAGTTTATTGATGGTGTGAATGAAGCTTTAGGTAAACCATTCAAAATAGTTTATTGGCAACATGTGATCAACAAGTTTACTGAAAGTTCCTCTTATTCAGGCATGATAAAATGCAAGTACAGTGAAATTCCAATTACCCGGTGTCTGATATAACAGCAATCCTGATATAACAGTACCTTTTGACAAGCCCTATTAATAAAATAAAATATAAATATAAATACACGGCAATGCCGATATTTGAATTTTGTACACACTCTTGGCAGCTGAACTATGTGGGTTGGGCGACAACACTCTAGCGGCAGTCATCCACACTACTGGGAACAGCCTTCTGCTTCACCACTATATTACCTGTTGCATCCTCTGCATTATAGTTTCCTCTTTATCAGTTTACATTGGCATGTCTGTGCTAACTATTGTATCTCACCATGACCCCATTGCAGAATATGACCACAGAGAAGAGGAAGGGCTTTGCTCTGATGCTCCCAAAGAAGAGTGAGCTCATAAAACAGATAGAGAAAGAAGAGAGCTACAATAAGTTGATGGCGAAATTCAGTGTGAGTTCATCGATGCTGTATGACCTCAAGAAACAGAAAGACAAGCTCCTGTCTTTTGTTACTAATACAGAAACCCCTACATTGCTAATTGACAAGAGGAAGTCATTGAAGAGACTAAAGCTTGATGAATTGGATTGGCCTTCCTACATTTGGTTTACTACTCAATGCTCCGAAGATATACCTGTCACTGACCCCATGCTCACTGAAAAGGCCAAGAAGCTATGGGCAGATTTGGAGATCGAAACTAAATGTAACTTCTCCATTGGATGGCTGCACAACTTTAAGACTCATCATGGCATCAGGACACTGGAAATCAGCGGTGAATGTCGTTCAGCGGATCATGAGGCATCTGAAAATTATGCTGAAATTTTCTATAGCCTCATACGTGAGTATAATGTTGTTGATACAAATGTAGCTTGTTATTGTGTTTATATTATTTGCAAGGTTTAGGTAAGAAATTATATTGGTTTTGGGTAGTTTTATGCTTTTTTAAAAGGTATGACCTGAAACAATGGTATATTTGATTTAGTGGCAATGAAAAAGTTCTGTGATAGCCAGATAATCAGAACTGTACTGTAGCACAGGTATGATCTACACTATAAGAGTACACAAATCAGAGGAAAGGAACTTAATTAACTTACATATATATACATACATATACCAAGGGCTTTTTCCCCCTTACAAGGGAGGTAGCCAAAGTCAAATGTCATAAATTCACTCTCACCCATTTCATCCCCACATACTCCACTCCCATTCACCATCCCTCTCTCCCTCTTTTCTCGTCTCCTTCTGGATGATGTGTCATCCCTGCATCTCAGCCAGTGACCTGGCTCAAAAGCAATGTAGCAAAACACAACACATCCACAGCAAGACTACTTCATTTAATCAGCAACCCCCATCTCTGTCCCCTCATGCAGAAAAAGAGAAGATGGGGAGAAATCCCTTCGGGCTGCATCAAAATATCATTCACACATAACCACTCCCTAACCCCCCATCCCTCACCCACTCCCTTCTATTCATCACAGCATCACCCATTTTAACTACACTAATTAGACCAAAACTCAAGTACGCAGCAACACTGTGGACACCCAGTACCAAAAAGAATATAAAGAAGTTAGAAAGAATACAAATAGGAACAACAAAACTGGCACCAACTCTTTCCAAAATGACATATGAACAAAGACTGTCCAAATTAGAATTACCAACTCTGGAACAAAGAAGGGAAAGAGGAGACTTACTAACTATCTACAGAATTATGAAGGGAATGGAAATCTTAGATAAGAATGACTTATTGAAATGGGACAATGGAAAAACAAGAGGACATGAAAAGAAACTAAAAAAAGATAATTACAGAAGAGATCTGAAAAAAAATAGCTTCCCACACAGAGTGATAGATACTTGGAACAAATTAGACAAAGAAACAGTGTGTGCAAACACTATTCAAGATTTTAAGAAAAAACTTGATGCTGAGAGATACAAAGACGGGTCACCACGAGCATAACTCCCTTCCCATATAATACAACTAGGTAAATACACAACCATTCTCCATTCACCCCTATCTTCTGTTTTCTCCCTTCCTTCCTCAATGGACATCCCCCTCTTTCCCAATGCCCCTTTTACCCCCATCCATCCATCTCATCCTTGGTCATCCCCCCATGTTCAATCCATCCATCTGTCTTCCACATTTCTCTTACTAATCTTTCTTCACATATTCTTTACATGTGTCCAAACCATTCCCATATACTCTTTCATCAACCCTATCTCCCAAATCCTTTTCCACTCCTGCTCTTCTCCTCACCTCCTCATTTCTCACTTTATCCAGCCTAGTAATTCTTAGAAATTTCACCTCAAACACATTTAAACTCTTCCTCTCTTATGTTCCATGTTTCTGCCCCATACAGTGCTCTCAGCACAATCATCCCTTCATACAATCTCCTCTTAGCATCCAATAATATCCATGAACTAACTTCAGAGACATAACTTAGCATCCATTAACATCCATGAATTAACTTAAAGAGACATAATTACCTGCAATGGATATTCAATAATGGGTTGTTCTTCATCAGCTGGTCCAAACTGCTTTCTAACAGCAGAGTATCTGATAGCTATGCTCATGGCCTTTTTCAGGTGCACCACCCCAAAACCTATTATGCCAACTCTTCCAACAGACAAATTGCCAAGTGAAGCTCCTGGGAGGACAAGAATACAGAAAAATGTTTACCCATGTAGAGTTGATGAAATGAGTTCTTTAACACCATCTCACATGCAGTTTTGGTTACTGGTAACAAAAATTTAACAAAACTGTTGTAGTTCCTCAAAAATGGAAAACTGGAGTATCTTATTTACCTCTGTTACAAAGACAAATAGACGGAGTGGTTTGGAAGTGTGGAGTGCCAGGAAAAGATTGTAGTGGAGAGTTGATGGTGGAAATGTGGCTAGAAAGAGAGTTGATAGTAAATACAGAGTTTAGGAAGAAAGTCAAGCATAAATACACATGTGAGAGGATGGTGGATGGAAGGGTGGTAGATAGGGCTTTAATGGACTATATAGTGGTAACCATGAGAAGATTAAGAAGAGTTTTGGATGAACATGTTCTAAGGGGAGAAAGTGGGGGAATATCAGATAATTTTTTGCTAGAAGGTAGAGAGTGGAGGAGAGATGGAGAAAGAGGAAAAGGACAGAAGGTAGTGAGGTGCTTAGAGTAAACTGCTTAAATGGGAAAGAAAAGGAGAAGGAGTACAAGAAGCTGAAAGAGGAGTGGGAGGGAGTGAAGGGTAGAGTAGAACTAAGAGTGGAGAAGGAACGGGGATGGTTCAAGGGGGAAGTCACAAGGTGTGCAAAGTTGGTGTGTGAAAGAAGGGGAAGGCAGGAAATAGAAGGTAGGGTAGTGAATGGTGGAATGATGAAGCAAAGAAGGTTGTAGAAGAGAAGAAGTGACTATTCACAGATTGGTTACAAAATAGGACAAGAGAATCATATGAGAGATACAAAGAAAAGAGAATAGAAGTAAAGCATAAGATAAAAAAGGCAAAGAGGAGAGCAGATGTGAAATGAGGTAAGAGTATGACAGAAAATATTAAAAGTAATAAAAAAAAATTTGGAAGGAAATTAAAAGAGGAAGAGGAAGTAAATCAAGTAGAGAAGAAAAGGTAAAATGTGATAATGGAAGAGGCGGCAATAAGAGGAAGATGGGCAGAGTATTTTAGGGAGTTGCTAAATGTGAAGGAGGATAGGAAGGGAAATGTACTTGCAGTGGGAAGCACTTAGAAAATGACAGTGATGAATGAGGAAAATGGAGGAGAAATAGGAAAGATGAGGTGAAAGCAGTTATTAAAATGATGACAGCAGGTAAGGCACCTGGGTTGGATGGGTGACATGCAGTGTCTAAAAAAGGGAGGTACAGTAATGGTGGACTGGCTGGTGAGGTTATTTAATGTTTGTTTAAGAGAGGGTAGAATGCCAGAGATTCTGGAGGAGTGCTTGTATAGTACCACTTTACAATGGGGAAAAGGGGACAAGTGTGAGTGTAGTAGTTTCAAAGGGATCAGTTTGTTGAGTGTAGTTGGAAAGGCCTATGGGAGGGTCTTGATTAAAAGGATTAGGAGAGGAACAGAGGGAATAATTAGTGAGGAATAGTGTGGGTTTAGGACAGGTAGGGGCTGTGTAGATCAGATTTTTGTGGTAAGACAGATACTGGTATGTGAGAAAGCTTTAGGAAAAGATAAGGAATTTTTGGAGGCCTTTATGGATTTGGAAAAGGCTTATGACAGGGTAGACAGGAAGGCCTGTGGGAGGTATTGCAGATATTTGGGATTGGAGGAAAGCTGTTAAGAGCAGTCAAGAGTTTTCACAAGATTAGAGCCTGTATTTTTACTTTTTTTTTTTAAGAATGTTCCCTTTAGGGCTATAGAGAGAAGGATGCCTAGTCCTATCCCAATCCCATTTATGTCACCTTTTATGACTCAAGCGGGAACACTTGATGGCAGTATTTTTCTCCCCCACCACAGGGATTTGGAAAAAAAAAAAAAAAAAGGAAATGAACATTCAAAGAAGTGGTACAGGACAGTATTAAGGGTGGGGGCCAGTATAACTGAGGGACGGTCGCAGTATAATGAAGTATCAACATTTCTCTATGAACTATGAGTAGAGATTTCCTCTATTACAGACAAAATGATGTATGGCTCTGGTCTGTAGGGGCCCCATAGATACCCTAAATTATCTGCTGCATTCTACTGAGCAGCTTTTAACTCCACAATCACATGCAGCCAATACCCCAGACGGGGAGGGAGGGGATGAGTGGGTGTGGAGTATGTGGGGATGGAATGGGTGGGAGTGGATTTTATGCCTTTGTTTTTTGGCTACCTCCCTTGTAAGGGGGAAATGGCCACTGGTATATGTATGTATGTATGTAGTAGAGCCTGTGTTAGAATTAGAAATGGAGAGAGTGAGTAGTTTGAGGTAAAGGTGGGACTTCACCAGGGATGTGTTATATTGCCTTGGCTGTTCAATTTATACATGGATGGTGGTGCGAGAGGTAAATGCAAGAGTAATGAGCCAGGGATTGGATATGGTTAAAGAAAATTGAGAAAAATGGGAGATGAGCCAGATGTTGTTTGCTGATGACACTGTGCTTGTGGCAGGATCAGAGGAGGGATTATGGAAGTTAGTGTGAAAAGGTATGTATTTACCTAGTTGTATCTTACGGGAAGGGGAGCTACACTTGTGGTGTCCTGCCTTTGTATCTTGCAATGTCTACTTTACTCTTAAATTCATGTATAGTTTTTGCACACACTATTGTTTCATCCAGTATGTTCCAAGTATTTACCTACCTAGTTTTACCTAGTTGTATTATACGGGAAGGGAGCTAAGCTCATAGTGACCCGTCTTTGTATCTCTCAGCATCAAGTTTATTCTTAAAATCATGAATAGTATTTGCACACACAGTTTTTTCATCTAAGTTATTCCATATATCCAGTATTCTGTGTGGGAAGCTATTCTTTTTCCTCTCTCTATAGTTGTCCTTTTTGAGTTTCTTTTCACAACCTCTTGTTTTTCCATTGTCATTTTTTAGTAAATCTTTTCTGTCAAGGATTTCCATTCCTTTCATGATTCTAAATGTAGTCAGTAGATCACCTCTTTCTCTTCTTTGTTCTAGTGTTGGTAGTTCTAGCTTCAATAATCTTTGTTCGTATGTTAATTTTGAAAGAGCTGGTGCCAATTTTGTTGTTGCTCTCTGTATTCTTTCTAGTTTCCTTATATTCTTTTTAGTATTGGGTGTCCATAGTGTCGCTGCATATTCCAGTTTTGGTCTAATCAATGTGACTAATATTTTTTTATCATTTCTTCATCCAAATATTCTAATGCCACTTTCATTGACCTTAGTAGGTTGTATGTTTCACCTACTATTTTGTTTATATGTCTGTCCAGTGTCATGTCATTGCTGATTATCACTCCAAGGTCCCTTTCCAAGTGCACTTTTTTTTATTTCATTTTCACCAATTTTGTAATTTTTTGAAATTCTGTTTTTGCTTTTACCGAACTCCATTATGCTACACTTCTTGATATTAAAGTTCACCTCCCACTTTTAAGTCCATTTCTAGATTGTGTCCAGGTCTGATTGTAATGAGTCACAGTCCTCATTTGTTGACTTTAATATTTTTGCATCATCTGCGAAGAAATTCATTTAACATTCAACTCCTTTGTCCATGTCGTTTACGTATATGGCAAACATGATTGGAGCCAGTACTGACCCTCGTGGAACACCACTTATCATTTCTTCCCATTTCAAGTATTTGTCTCTAATTACAACCCTCATTTTTCTCCCAGTCAGGAAGTCTTCCATCCATTTTAATAAATTACCTGCAATGCCACCTATTGATTCTAATTTTCCTATTAATTTTTTGTGCGGAACATTGTCAAATGCCTTTTGTAGATTTAGATAGGCACAGTCTGCCCATCCATCTCTCTCATCTATTATATCTATCATTCTCGAATAGAAGCAGATTAGATTTGTTGTACATGATCTTCTTTGTCTAAATCCAAATTGGTTTGGGTTTAGTATAGATTTTTCTTCCAAATGTTTAACCCATCTACTTTTAATCACTTTTTCACATATTTTAGCTACTGTCCTTGTTAGGGAGACCGGTCTGTAGTTAGTTGGATCTTCCTTACTTCCTCCTTTATATATTGGTACAATGTTTGCATTTTTCCAGTCTTTTTTCCTTCTTTGAGTGAGTATTTTATTATAGTGTGAATTTTATTTGTTAGTTCCTCCATGCATTCCTTCAGTATCCAATTTGCAATTCCATCCAGACCATGTGATTTTCTAACATCTAGGTTTTCTATTTGGTCACTGATTTCCTTTTTTGTTATGGTTATTTCCTTCACTTGAGGGGAATTCTTTTTTTCTATTCCTTCACAGTTAGGCGAATTCTCAAATGTGAAAACCGATTTGAAGTGGTTACTCATAATTTCTGCCGTTTCTTGTTCTTTTGTGTATTCATGACTTCCTTGGCATAGTTTTTCTATTTCTTGTTTGTGTTTGTTTTTCAGTTTACCATTCACATATCTGTAAAATAGCTTCGGCCGATCCTTACATTTTTCTATAATTTCCTTTTCATAATTTCTCTTTTCCTCCCTGCATATTTTTACATAAATGTTTCTTAGTTTGATGTATGTTTGCCATTTGCTCCTTTTTTTTTCTTTTTTTCCAGGCTTTGTCTCTTATCCTTGGTTTCTCTACATTTTTTTTTGTACCAGTTTTTTATGTATATTCTTTCTTGCTTTTGTTGTGGAACATATTTGATCACACCCTCATTATAAATTTCCTTTAGTATATTCCATTTCTCTTCCATCCTTGTTTCCTCACTAAGGAATTTTTCCTAGTTTGCATTTCGAAAAAATTCTTTAAGTTTCTCAAAATTTGTTTTGCTATACATTGGTCTTCCTATTCTATGTTTCTCATTTCTTCTTAGGTATGGAAAACTGTTCTTCTTCAGATCTCTTCTATAACTATCTTTTTTTTAGTTTCTTTCCATGTCCTCTTGTGTTTCTCTTGTTCCAATTTAACAAGTCCTCTATATCAAGTATTTCTGTGCCCTTTATGATTCTATAGATGGTCAGTAAATCGCCTCTCTTCTTTGTTCCAAAGTTGGTAACTCCAATTTGTCTCTCTTCATATGACAAGTTTGAAAGTGTTGGAGCCATTTTTGTGATTGCTCTCTGGATTCTTTCAGAGAACAACAAAAATGATGTGTGAAAGAAGAAAGTTGGAAATAAATGTGCATAAAAGTATGGCAATGAGATGTACATGGGGAGAATGTGGCAGCAAATTGGAAGTGAGTATTAAGGGAGAGAGACTGGAGGAAGTGAATAGTTTTAGATATTTGGGAGTTAATGTGGTGGGAAAGGGAGGAGTGGAGTTGGAGGTAGAATGTAGAGTGAGAGAAGAAAGTAAATGCCTTGGGGGATAAAAAAAGTGTAATGGGGAGTAGACTTTTGGGAATGGATGCTAAGAGGAGATTGTATGAAGGAGTGATTGTGCCAATATCACTGTAAAGGGATGAAACATGGAACATAAAAGAGGAAGAGAGGAGTTAGAATGTGTTTGAGATGAAATGCCTGAGAAGTATGGTAGGGTTTACTAGGCTAGATAAAGTGAGAAGCAAGGAGGTGAGGAGAGCAGGGGTGGAGAGGGACTTAGGAGATAGAGTTGATTAAAGAGTATTAGGATGGTTTGGACACATGTAATGAATGAGTGAAGAAAGATTCATAAAAAAGGTGTGGAAGGAAGAAGTGGAGTGAGTGAACATGAGAGCAGGGGGCGACCAAGGATGAGATGGATGGGGTAAAAGGGGCAATGGGAAAGAGGGGAATGTCTGTTGAGGAAGGAAGGAAGAAGACAGAAGATAAGGGTGAGTGGAGAATGACCAAATAATAATATAGAGCAAGGTATAAATGAAAAACAAAATGATAATGTAAGACATATTGAAATTCAAAATGTGTCAAAAAGAAATAATCACGAGTTTCTTAAAACCATGCACTTTAATGCTCGTAGTATTAGAAACAAATTTCAAGAAATACAGGCGTATGTCAAAAGCGAAAATCTCGATATGATAGGAATAACTGAGACATGGTTAAATGGTACAGAGTTCGAAGCTGAATTTAATATTGCGGGATTTAAACACTTTCATCAGGATAGAAACCACAAGAAAGGTGGGGGTGTTCTATTGTACGTTAAAAACAATGTTCATGCTTGTGTTTTAGAGAAAGTGAAACAGGATGCATATGATAGTTTGTGGGTTGAGTTAACCCAAACAAATGGACAAAAAATGAATATAGGTGTAATATATAGGCCAAAGACATTATCATTAGCAGACGACAAACTGTTATTTCAAGAACTGTCTAGTTTCTGCAACCGGGATTTATTGATAATGGGTGATTTCAATTTTACTGACATTGATTGGATGACCCTTGAACATGGCCATATAGGTAGTCGCTTGTTTGATTTTCTTGGTGACAATTACTTAATTCAGCATGTAAAAGAGCCCACAAGATATGGAAACTTACTCGATCTTTTGATCACTAGCCGCGAAAGCATGGTAACTGATGTAGAAGTCGGTGAATCTGTTGCAAATAGCGATCACAACCTAGTTAGATTCAAACTCCTAAACAATTTTAGAATAGATACTTGTGTTTCTAAAATACCCAATTTCAGTAAAGCTCAGTTCATGGGACTACGTCAGGAGCTTCAGCTTACAGATTGGGAGGCAAAATTAAACGAAAGACCTGTAGATCAGATGTGGGAAATATTTCAAAATACGCTCACTAAGATGATTCAAACTTACATTCCTTTTAAGGACAGACGTCCCCCAAATCAGGCTCGCCCAAAGTGGCTCGACAAAGAAACTGAAAAAAGTATTGCTAAAAAGAGACAGGCTTATAAGAAATATAAGTGCTCGGGTGCATCTAATGACTATGAAAGTTATGTATCAATACAGAGAGATTTAAAAAAGACAATAAGAAAAAGAAAACGACAATACAAAATGAACATCGCTGATAAATCCAAAGAGAATCCCAAAGAATTCTATAGTTACATTAGAGATAAAAAGGTTGTTAGGAATCACATTGGTCCACTATTATCTTGAATATTCAAATGAAGGAATGTGGAATATCTTAAACAATTATTTTAGCTCGGTATTCATAAACGAAACACCTCAAAGTGAATTCCAAACTGAAACCTGTGAAAAGTCTAGGGTAAACTTACTCACTACGGTAAATATAACAAAAGAAAAAATTAAAAGGTGTATAGACAAACTCAAAGTTAATAAAACACCAGGGCCTGACGGTTGGCATCCAAGAATCTTAAAGGAAATGAAAAATGAGATTGTTGTTCCATTAGAAATTATTTTCAAGAAATCCATCATATACGGAGATGTCCCAAGAGAATGGAAGCTAGCTAACATTACTCCCATATTTAAAAAAGGTGACAAAAAGAAACTAAATAACTATAGGCCTATAAGTTTGACTTCAATCGTAGGAAAAATAATGGAAACTATCATCAGAGATGCTATCGAACATCATTTAGAAAGTAACCGTTTGATAAATGATAGCCAGCATGGTTTCAGATGGAAACGTTCTTGCATGACTAACTTACTTGAATTCTACAACACAGTTATCTCGAATTATGACAAAAGAAACAATATAGATTTAGTATATCTAGACTTTGCAAAAGCTTTTGATACCGTCCCACACGAAAGACTACTTACTAAATTAGCTTTGCATGGAATAAGTGGTAGCCTATTAGGTTGGACTAGTAATTGGTTGAATGGTCGAAAACAGAGAGTTGTTTTAAATGGAAAAACTTCTGGATGGAAAAGTGTTGCAAGTGGAGTTCCTGAGGGTTCCATTCTTGGGCCACTTCTATTCATAGTATATATAAATGATATAGACCATGGACTAAAATCTACTGTTTCCAAATTTGCTGATGATACAAAACTGTGCGGAGTGGCAAATGATCACTCAAACCAATTAGATATTCAAGAAGATTTAGATAAATTACAGCAATGGTCTGAAAAGTGGCTAATGAAATTTAACACAAGTAAATGCAAGGTAATGCACATAGGTAAAAATAACAGTAAGTACGATTACAAGTTATTTGGAAATTCGTTAACAAAAGTGGATAGTGAAAAAGATCTCGGCGTAATTATCAGTAACGACCTCAAATCATCCAAGCAGTGTATTTCAGCCTCTGAGAAAGCAAACAAGATTCTAGGATTGATTGTGTGATCTTCTGATTTCAAAAGTCCATATCTCATTAACAAGTTATATGAATTATTAGTTTGTCCACATTTGGAATATGCTGTTTCCGTATGGTCACCGAATCTCATTAAAGACATTGACAGACTGGAAAAAGTACAACGGCGAGCCACAAAACTGATTCCAAATATCAAAAATAAATCATACGAAAATCGACTAAAGCACATGAATCTGTTTTCCCTAAAAACGCATAGACTCAGAGGTGACTTGATACAGGTTTTTAAAATTCTAAAGGGAATTGACATCAAAAGTGACCAAATTTTTACATTGAATGAGAATCAGACAAGAAACAATGGTCTCAAACTGTCCGGAAATAGATTCAATTTGGAAGTAGGTAGAAACAACTTTGCCAACCGTGTAGTTAATGAATGGAATAAATTTCCTGCACAGGTAGTGCAATGTAGTTCAGTTCGAAGCTTTAAGAATCATTTAGATAAATACCTAAGTAAGATGCTGTAATGATTTTAATTTATCTTATATTATTTGTTTTTGTTTTGTTATCATTTTCTGTCTGATTTTCATTTATTATTAGTTATATGTCAATTTATTATTATTTACTATTTACCTGTTTGTTTATTATTTAACTATACCTATGCATTTATTTATGTATTTTATTTGTTATTTACATTATCAGTTTTTATTTATTATTTTATTATTAATATGATTTTTTTTTCACATCCGACCTAGATATGGATCAAAAGGTCTCCTGTTGGCATGCTCCACCTTTGTAATCCTTTGTAATCCTTTGTGTATGGATGATGCTGTGATGCATAGAAGATAGTGGGTGGGGGGATGGGGGGTGAGGGAGTATGTGTGAATGATATTTTGATGCAGCCTGAAGAGATTTCTCCCCATCTTCTCTTTTTCTGCATGAGGGGATGGAGAGGAGGGTCTCCAATTAAATGATGCAGCCTTGCTGTGGATGTGCTGTGTCGTCCTACATTACTTCTGATTGAGGGCAGTGGGCAAGACGTGGGGATGACCCATCAGCCAGGAGGGAGGGAGGGGGTAAATGGAAGTGGAGTATGTGGGGATGGGATGGGGGAGTGGATTTTATGCCTTTGTTTTTTGGCTATCTCCCTTGTAAGGGGGAAAAAGCCATTGGTATATGTATATACAAAGACAAACATTTGGAAAAGGCTTATGATAAGGTAAACCGGAAGGCACTGTGGGAGGTATTGCAGATATATGGGATTGGAGGAAAGCTGTTAAGAGCAGTCAAGAGTTTTTACAAGAGTAGTAGAGCCTGTGTTAGAATTAGAAATGGAAAGAGCAAGTGGTTTGAGGTAAAAGTGGGGCTCCACCAGGGATGTGTCATGTCACCATGGCTGTCCAATGTATACATGGATGGAGTGGGGCAAGAGGTAAATGCAAGGGTAATGAGCCAGGGATTGGAGATGGTTATAGAATTTTGAGAAAAAAAACAAAAAAAAAGGGAGATAAGCCAGTTGTTGTTAGCTGTCGACACTGCACTTATTGCAGGATCAGAGGAGAGATTAAGGAAGTAACAAAGTTTGGGAAGTTGTGCAAAAGAAGGAAGTTGAAGATAAATGTGGGTAAAATCAAGGTGATAAGAACATTAAGAACAAAAGAATGAAGAGACTGCAAGAGACCATAAGGCCTACACTAGGTAGTTCCATGTCTATTACCTCCTGTCATCCCCATCCACAAAGTTGTCTGTTTCTTAAAACAACCAATAGTTTCAGTGCTCGCTACAAGGTTACTAAGTCTATTCCATTCATTGACCACCTTATTAATAAACCAATTCTTTCCACACTCTGCATCTTTCCAGATAGTGTAAGTTTAGATGCCTAAGCCTCTCTTCGTGAGGTAAATTTCTAAACCCATGTATCATTTTGGTTATTACTGATTCTAGTAAATTGAACTCCATTCTATAAGATGGAGACCAAAACTGTACTGCATAGTCAAGGATAGGCCTAACTAATGCTTGATAGTTTGATAATTACCACCTGCACTTCTATTCATAACCATCCTAGCAATGAAACCTAATGCTCTGTAAGCTTTATTCCTGGCACTAATGTACTGTTTCCTGGATTAAAGGTCAGGACTTACTAGAACTCCCATGTCTCTCTCACACTCATTTTCTCTAAAAATGTGTTATCTAAGCTATATCTATTTTTGGGGTTGCATAGCCCAATGTTTAATATGCTACACTTTGAGATATTGAAGTCCATTTACCATTTCACCATGTGAACAATTTTTCAAGGTCATCCTGCAGGATCTCAGCATTGTCTCCTGACCTAATTAGGCATTCTATTTAAATGTTGTCCACAAAATTACTAACATTGTTATTAATCCCATTGTCCAAGTTGTTTACGTACATAATGAACAATAAGGGACCTAAAACCAAGCCCTGGGGAACACCATTATAAACACTCCCCATTTAGATTTTACACTATTTATGGTGATCCGCTGTTTTCTGTCACTGATCCAAGCTCTAATCCATTCTAACACTTTTCCTCCTATGCCATGGGTTTTGATTTTATTTAGTAGTCTGTGGTGGGGCACCTTGTCGAAAGCTTTGCTAAAGTCAAGATAAATAACAATGTAACTATCATTGTTATCTGATGCCTTATATTAGTGTAAAAAGATTAGTCACACATGACTTACCCTTGGAGAAACCATGTTGTGAGTCATGAATCAAATTATGTCTCTCAATGTGATCTCTGAGCCTATTAACTATTATCGATTCAAGCATTTTACCTATAACTGATGTCAGACTGATTGGCCTGTAGTTGCATATAGACAATTTATCTCCCTTTTTGAAAACAGAAATAATGTTTGCCTGCCCCCAAGCAATAGGCACAAAACCAATGTCTACCAACTTATTAAATATTTTTGTTGACTGGTTGCAGATTACAAATTTACACTCTTTAAGCACTCTCTGAAAAACTTCGTCTAGACCCGGGGATTTTATAGCTTTAAATCTTTCAATGTTTGACTACTTCTACCTTACTAATGCTGATATTTAATGGTCTATTTTCTTCATCCCCACTGAAAATCAGATTGCAGTCAGGTACCTTATCTAACCTCTCCTTAGTAAATACCAAGATAAAATATCTATTAAACTCCTCATTCATTTTTTCCTCCGATTCTATCATGACATTTTTGTCATTTTCAATTGAGCCTATCATTTCCTTATTTTTTGTTCTGTAGAGATGAAAGAAGCCCTTGTGGTTGGATCTTTCTTGTTTGGCAACCTTGATTTCATTGTTACATTTCGCTGTGCATGTATTCTTTTTAACCAGTCTTGCCATATCGCTATATTTGGATCAAAGGTGTGTTTCCCTATTTTTTATTCTTACATAAAGTCCTCTTTTCATTCCGATCTCATATTTCAGCCTGTCCGTCATCCATTTGGAAGTATTACTATTCTTTCGTACTGACTTGAGAGGATGGCAGCAAATTGAGAGTGAGTATTAAGGGATAGAGACTGGAGGAAGTGGATAGTTTTAGATATTTGGGGCGAATGTGGTAGGAAAGGGAAGAGTGGAGGTAGAGGTAGAATGTAGACTGAGAGAACCAAGTAAATACCATGGGGGATTAAAAAGTGTAATGAGAAATAGGCATTTGGGAATGGATGCTATGAGGACATTGGTGGTTGTGCCAACAGCACTGTATGGGGCAGAAACATGGAACATAAGAGAGGAAGAGGTTAAATGTGTTTGAGATGAAATGCCTGAGAAGTATGATAGGGGTTACTAGGCTGGATAGAGTGAGAAATGAAGAGGTGAGGAGGAGAGTTGGGCAGAAAAGGAGTTGGGAGATAGGGTTGATGATAGAGTATTGGGATGGTTTGGACATATGGAAAGAATGAGTGAAGAAAGATTGGTAAAAGAAGTGTGGAAGGCAGAGGTGGATGGAGTGAACATGAGGGGGCAACCAAGGATGAGATGGATGGTGTAAAACAGGCATTGGGAAAGAGGGGGATGTCTTTTGCAGAAGGAAAGGACAAGAACATAAAAACATAAGAATGAAGGAGACTGCAAGAGACCATAAGGCCTACACTAGGCAGCTCTATATCCATCACCACCTATCATCCCCATCCATAAAGTTGTCTAATCATTTCTTAAAACAATTGGTAGTTTAAGCGCTTACTACATGATTACTAAGTCCATTCTATTCGTCGACCACCCTATTAGTAAACCAATTCTTGCCTATTTCCTTTTTAAATCTAAATCTGTCCAATTTAAAACCATTACTGCAAGTCCTGCCCTGTTGTTTTATGATTACCTTGTTTGAATCACCCTTGTTAAAGCCTTTGATCCACTTGAACACCTCTATTAGATCACCCCACACTCTGCGTCTTTCCAGAGAGTGTAAGTTAAGGTGCCTAAGCCTCTCTTCATAAGGCAAATTTCTGAGTCCATGTATCATTTATACTCATACAGAGGATAAGGGTGAGTGGAGAATAGTTGTGTATGGATGATGCTGTGATGCATGGAGGGGTGTGGGTGGGGGATGAGGGGGTTAGGGAGTATGTGTGAATGATATTTTGATGCAGCCCAAAAGGATTTTACCTGTCTTCTCTTTTTCTGCACAAGGGGATAGAGAGGGGGGTTGCCAATTAAATGAGGCGGCCTTGCTGTGCATGTGCTGTGTCTTGCTGCATTGTTTCTGACCCAGGGCAGTGGGTGAAATGCAGGGATGACTCATCATCCAGGAGGAGCCAAGAAAAGAGGGAGGGAGGGGTGATGAATGGGAATGGAGTATGTGGGGATGAAATAGGTGGGAGTGGATTTATGCCTTTGACTTTGGCTGCCTTCCTTGTAAAAGGGAAGAGGCCACTGGTATATGTATGTATGTACAAAGACAAGAGGAGGGGGATGTTGCCAATTAATCAAAGCAGCCTTGCTGTGTCTTCCTACATTGCTCTGACCAAGGGCAGTGGGTGGGATACAGGTATGAACTTTCATCCACAAGGAGCTAAGATGAGAGGGAGGAAGGGGTGGTGGATGGGGGTGAAATGAGTGGAAGTGAAATGGGTGGGAATGGGTATGTGCCTTTTGACTGGGGTACCCCCCTTTTAAGAGGGAAAAAGCCTTTGTTATATAGACAGATAAAAACAATCACTGTAATATATTTATTTCTATTGAATGTAATCTAAAACTTTTTAATACCTAGACATGGTACAAAAGTGTAAGAAAAATGCCTCTCCAACACATATGAGAATAGACAAGATACAATGTAAGGTGATGACATGCATTAGGAGTGATGATAATGGCAGGTTGGGGGCAAGTTTCAAGGTTGAGAGGCTGAAGAATTGGACAGCTTTAAGTGATTGGGGGCCACATGTAGCATGGAATGGAAGAGTGGAGCTTTATAGTAAGGGAAGCAAATGTCTGGAGGAAATGAAAGTGTTATGAGAAGTAGGTATCTGGGGATGGGTATAAAGAAAAGATTGTATGAAAGAGTGATTGTACCTATGACATTGTATGGAGAGGAAACTTTGAATTTGAAGGAGGGAGAAAGGAACTACCTAAATGTGTTTAAAATTAAGTGTTTAAAAGAAGATTTGTTAGTGTTACAAAAGTGAATAGAGTGAAAAATGTGGAGGCAAGACAGAGGGCAGGGGTGGAAAATAGAGGTGGCAGCCAGGATAGATCAATGTGCTCTGATGGTATGGGTATATAGAAAGAATGAGAGAGAAAAAACTAACAAAAAGTGCAGAAAGCAGAAGTGAATGAAGTGAACCTTAGATGAAGTGGTTAGATGGGGTGAAGGGGCACTGGATGTAACAGGAATGTCTCATGAACAAGGGAGACAGAATACACAAGATAGGAGGAAGTGGAGAA
Source organism: Oratosquilla oratoria (assembly GCF_046742065.1). NCBI lineage: Eukaryota > Metazoa > Arthropoda > Malacostraca > Stomatopoda > Squillidae > Oratosquilla > Oratosquilla oratoria. Next base: position 19,307,312 of record NC_134797.1, on the reverse strand, counting down.
TGATTTTCAATGGATGAAGAAATGATGTGGCCTGAAAGGACATTCTTGTCTGCTTTGTAAATTTCTTGAGTGTGTGAGGCAAGGTGATCGCCATATAATTAAACAATGGGGTAAACCAGCTCTAGCTGTTTGGCCCTGCTGCAGAAGAGCTGTCTTGCTGTGTTGCCTAAAGTTTCACTAAATGGAAAACCCACAGGAGCCAGCAATGGTCCTTGTCCCCCTCCCCTGCCACACAGATCTCTAGAAGAAAAAACTTTGGAATGTTGTCTGTGTTGTGTTGGTGTGGGACTGTTTCTATGTCATCAGTTGTCAGCTCTTCATGTGTGAAAAGGTATGAGAAATACAATTAAAGTTGATAGAGCTATCTTGGCCCCAGTCAGTCCAAAAACAAAGTGCCAATCCCTCAGGCCTGCACGTGCAGCAGATGGAGGTGAGGGGGTTGATGGATTTTTAAATTGGGCAGCAGGGAAATTATTCTCTGCCATCCATCTTGGAAGACCACCACTAGCAAATACCCATCATTGATCCCACCATTTACATATATACACATACTAAGGGGGCTTGCCAAGTCAAAGCTACAGGGCCCTGCTGTGGAGGTGTTGTCTCGTTTCATTACCAGTGACCCAAATAAGGAGGCAGAGAACAGGGATGACCTTTGATTCATGAGATGCTAAGATGAAAGGGAAGATGAATGGGTTCTGATGGGTGTGAGATGGAAGTGGGGTGGGTGTATGCCTTGAATACTCCCATACACACTAAAGACTCTTCCTCTTTATGAGATGGGTTGCCAAGTCAAAGCTCATACTCACATCATACAATCAAACCCTAATTAACCACCCCTCCCATCTCAGCACCAGGGAAAAAAATACTTTTTTTTTTCTAGAGCCATTTTAATTTTTTTTTTAAATTTCACCAGAGCCATTTTTTTTAATTACCAAAGCCATTTTTGATACTTCCAGAGCCATGTTTTTGCAGGTTTGATTTCCTTCAAACTATTGGAAGGCTAACTAATTACTCATGTCGGAGTGAGTTTGCATATGTACAGTGTACGTATGCATGCAGTGATGTGGTATTGGGTATGGTGCATTGTACATGTAGTCAGCGCGTTGATTGGGCAGCTAGCTGCATGCAACCAATGAACTTCCCTGCATACAGGTGCCATGCAATTCGCAACTAGCAACAATATGTAGCACGATAGTCATGTAGAGTCTAGTCAACATGTACTAGTAAACGCGCGCATGCAGCTGATACGAAGTTAGGCTAGGTAAGCCATTGAACTCTAGCAGCTGTACACATATGTACATACATCAACAAATTAAAGTTGATCGATGCATTGCGTTTATATCAATTGATAATGCAATGATTGATCACAGGTAAGTTGTGTTTGCTCTGATCCTTTCATCAATGGTGATGGGATTCTGGGATTGCCAAATGATGGATAATGCATGAAAAACATTGAATCTTGCCGCGGGAGCGATTTTTTTGTGGGGGATCGCTCCCGCTATTGGATTTGCGAGAACGACATTGGAACTTTCCTGAGCGAAATCGCTCGTCGCTCCTGTGTATTTTTTTCACTGCTCAGCACCTTAGGGATGAAGAGTTGCCTCGTCCTCCACCACATTACCATGATGTATGGCACTAAAATCAATCCAACCCCCTCAGGGACTTGGAACTGTTTGGCTTGACAGTCTAGGGCAGCATTTCTCAACCTTTTTACCCTTGCGTAACTATTAAAATAAATTGCATGTCTCAAGGAACCCCTGCACAAAAAAAAAAAAAAAAAAAAAAAAAAAACATATACCATATCTTTCTCATTTTATTTTCATCGTAACAACATATTACTGTATTACATTACAGTATCCCCCCGCTATTCACAGGGATTACATTTCTTCCCCTCCCGCAAATCCCGAAAACCCACAAATTATTGATGCAGTTTTAAAACGCCTATGTATGATATTATATACGCTAAAATATGCTTTCCAAACACATTCTAAAGACAGTCTTACTCATTAATACAGTAATAATGTAGTAATATGTAGTAATGATAAAATAAAAACAGTAATAATGCAGTATAATATGTACATACATATACCAAGGCTTTTTCCCCCTTACAAGGGAGGTAGCCAAAAAGGAAAAGGCATACAATCATTCCCACCCATTCGATCCCTGAATACACTCCACACCCCTCCACCCTCCCTCTCTTCTTAGCACCTCCTGGATGACGGGTCATCCCTGCACCTCGTCCACTGCCCTAGGTCAGAAGCAATATGTACTTATTAATGATAAAATAAAAACATTTTTATTTTATTGTACTCACCAACAATGAATGATAATGATGATGATGAAATTTGCTGTACCATACGATGAGGATGATTATGGTAACACTGATGTATGGCACAGCTTAACTGCTGCTTTACAGAAGTTCAGGCAATTCCTCCTCTTCAGGCACTTCAGGAGGAGGTGTTGTTTCTTCAGGAGGAGGTGTTGTTTCTTCAGGAGAATCAGGAGGTGGTGTAGTATTTTCTTCGGGTGTGGCTTGGTTACTTTTCTTGACCTTCGTTAGGCTTCATTGTTTTTTCATAGTGGTGAAAAGGGTTTTGTATGTTGACATGGATGAATCAATTGCATTTGAGAACTCTAGGGAACGAACCATGTAAGGGTCCCATGATTTAGCTTTCTCTTGCAGTTCCTTTGCTGTTCACATGAGTTCAGCCAACCGTTCTAGAGTCAGACCCTCATCCTCTTCCTCTTGTGATGGGTTTTCCTGGTCCTCTGTTTCTTCTTCTTCTTCTTCTGCAGACTTCGTCAGCTCTGCCAAATCTTCATCCATCAGAGGCTGAGAATGGGTATCAATGAGTTCATTGAACTCCTCGTGAGTTACATCATCAAAGCCATCAACCTCGATTAACTGTGCCAGTTTCACTGACTTGTTGACAGCATCATGATGAATTTCATCGGGTGAGAAGCCTTTGCAAGTCATGTACACATTCTGGCAACAGTTTTTTTCCAACATGCATTTAGAGTTTCTTTTTTCATGTCTTGAAGTGCCTTGTGTATGACTGTCAGGCACGATGCAATTGTGAAATTGCGCCAGTACACTTTTAACTGGAAATCCTCTTCCTCATCTATGGCATCAACTAATTGCTGAAGACAGTTCCCAGTGTAAAGTGCCTTAAATGCATGAATCACCCCTTGATCCATGGGCTGGAGGAGTGATGTGGTGTTGGGAGGGAGAAACTCAATCTGGACTCCTTCATGATACAAATTCACAGGGTGACCACCAGCATTATCCATGAGCAGCAACACATGAAATTCCATTCCTTTTTTACGGAAGTATTCTTCCACTTGAGGGACGAAGCACTGATGAAACCAGTTGGATGTCAGGACCTTTGTAATCCAGGCCTTGGAATTATGCATCCAGAAGACAGGCAAAGTGTTTTTATTTTTGCTCTTGAGAGCCCTGGGATTTGCAGATTTATAAATGAGACCAGGTTTCATCATCCAGCCAGCAGTATTGCCACACATAATAAGTGTCACTCTGTCCTTTTGTGTTATGAATCCTGGGGCTTTCATTTTATCCTTCATGAGAAATGTTCTGGAAGGCATCTTCTTCCAGAACAACCCTGTTTCATCCATGCTGAATACCTGCTCTGGCTTGAATCCCTTCTCCTTAATGAGTTGCTTAAAGGTCTCGGGATACTTCTCTGCAGCTTCTCTGAGGGATTTTCCAATTTGTAGTTGGTAACGTTTTACAAACCGATCAAACCAACCCTTGCTGGCCGGTGGCCAGGGGTGGTTGCTGCCAATTACAGGCTGCACAAATACAACACCTACAGACCATTTACACCATGAAACAAAAGTCCTCAAAGTCAAGGACCACCTCGACATGAGAGGCACACAAACACTTGCCGCAGCCACCACAAACACATTACACCCGCTACACTACATAGCAGAACACCCACACACACCAAGAAACATTAAAACAACACCCAAAGACCTTTATCACACACAGATACTCTCTTCTCTTCCTCCACAACCACCAAATACCAGCCTCCGGAAACATATTCATAATCATATCACTCACCGCTCCATTAACACACTGAAAGACAACACACTGCTGCATGCCAGACCCCCTGATATCCACACTTCTGAATCCTCTCTCCCACGAAAGGACAGAGTCCACTTGGCCAGACTGCGGTGCGGTCACCACCCAGCACTTCTAAGCTACCAGAAGAGGCTGGATGACTGCATTGTGAACAGCTGCCCAGGATGTAACACTTCACCCCATACCATACAACACATAATGGAAGACTGCATTATACACAATCATGCACGAAAACAACACAACATACGCTCTATAAAGGATTTGTGGGAAACCCCAGTTTCGGCTATGGCATTCCTTGGGGAGACGGGATTGCTCGGACAGACAGTCTAGGGAACGACAACAACAACAACAACAACCCTTGCTGGCTTGAAATTCTTCTGCATCTGATGCTGTTGATGGACCTGGTTGTGGTTCTCCTTCATTGCCTCCACTGAATTTAGAATATAAATTTGGTGCCTTCTTACGAATCATCTTTGCGTCCAAAGGGATATTTTTTTTCCTTAAGTCTTGTATCCAGAATGCTAAAGCAGATTCCATCCTGACGATTGCATTGTTTCATACAACATTCACCATCTTAGCACTTCCACAAAAACTCGATGCTACACTAGATCTCATTGCCTTCTCATTTTTCTTTATGTAACACATGGTGCTTTCATTCACTCTGTAATGGTGTCCTACCACAGCATAACTTTTCCCTTTCTTTACCAGTTAGGGTGAATGTGAGCATTTTTCTGCTAAAAAAAAATGGCCTAAGAAATTCACGAAATTGCCAAAATTATGAAAAAAAAAAAAAAATTGAAAGCAAAATCCGCAAGTATGCGGGGCCATGAAAGGTGAACTGCGAATGAGTGAGGGTATACTGTATTACAATAACCAAGAATATGTCATGCGTGTTTAATTATATTACGTATATGAAATTAAATAAAAAATCAAAAGTAGATTGAGAGAAGCGAGCAAATGCCTTGGTGGATTGAAGAGTGTAATGAGGAAAAGACATTTGGGAATGGATGCTAAGAGGAGACTGTATGAAGGAGTGATTGTCCCAACAGCACTGTATGGGGCAGAAACATGGAACATAAGAGAGGAAGAGAGAAGGAGTTTGAATGTGTTTGATATGAGGTGTCTGAGAAGTATGATGGGGGTTACTAGGCTAGATAGGGTGAGAAATGAGGTGAGGAGAAGAACAGGGGTGGAAAGGGAGTTGGGAGATAGGGTTGATGAAAGAATTTTAGGATGGTTTGGACACATGGAAAGAATGAGTGAAGAAAGACTAGTAAAAGAGGTATGGAAGGCAGATGTGGAGGGAGTGAACATGAAGGGACATCCTAGGATGAGGTGGATGGATGGGGTGAAGGGGGCTTTTGGGAAGAGGGGAATGTCTGTTGAGGAAGGACGGGAAAGGACGGAAGACAGGGGTGAATGGAGAATGGTTGTATATGGATGATGTTGTGATGCATGAGGTGGAATGGGCAGGGGGATGGGGGGTGACGTAGTATGTGTGAGCAAAATTTGACGCAGCCCAAAGGGATTTCTCCCCGTCTTCTCCTTTTATGCATTGGGGGACGGAGAGGGGGGGTTGCCGATTTAATGAAGCGGCCTTGCTGTGGATGTGCTGTGTCTTGCGACACTGCTTCTGACCCAGGGCAGTGGACAAGGTGCAGGGATGACCCGTCATCCAGGAGGTGCTAAGATAAGAGGGAGGATGGAGGGGTGTGGAGTGTATTCAGGGATAGAATGGGTGGGTATGATTTTATGCCTTTTCCTTTTTGGCTACCTTCCTTGTAAGGGGGAAAAAGCCTTGTATGCATTAGTTTATCTCACTTGTTCTTACAAAACCCTTAGGGATCTTTTGCAGAACCTTAGGGTTCCGGGGAACCCTGGTTGAGAAACAATGGTCTAGGAAATGGCAACAATAATGACAATAACAACAACAACCCAACTCCCTCTTTCCATTTCTCTATCTCTCCTTTTTTGTCATCCCACTTTGTATGCATACTTTTGTGATTATAAAATAATTTTGTTACCAGTATCAATTATTCTATTTATATACATAAAATATTGGTAAGTAATGTGAAGTTCATGATCCATCCTGTTATGATATAATAACACTTTACTGCACTCAAACTTCTTAAAAAAAAGAGTAAATAACAGGAAAACTATAACTTATGACTATAATTTCTTCATTAGTTCATCAATATCATAAATCTTTCAGAACTGTTATGAATCATAAGGTACTAGAACAGAAAAAAAATTATAATGTGAAAGGCAAACATCTCTTCAATCTATAAATGACAACAAATGCATCATTATTAGGTTTACTTCCTCTGTTTTTGCCTTGTATATTGATCTTTACTAGAGACAATGCAAATTATATAATTGAATGAAGACCAAAACAAAATACAATCAAGGAAGAAAAAGCACTCACCAAATCTCTTATTAGGATCTTTAAAAGGTGACTCATATGTTCCTTCAGGTGTAACATCTCCAGTACGATTGAGAAGATTCTCTCTTGGAATGGCATATTTTTCAAACATCATAACACTGAAATTTGAATAAGAGATAACTGATATACATTCATAAATTTCAGAGTGAAATGTTTAAATTCAAAAGTAGTATTATATAATGGATATGGAAGAAATACTTCAAAGTGCTCCAAAATGTACAGAAATCAAATCTGATGATTGGAAATTAAAAAACAAAATAATAATACAATTGCTGGACAGGGGAGGAGAGGAACCAAATAGTGTAATGAAGAGCTAAAAGAGAAAAAAGTGGAAGAAAATGTTGAAACTTGACCTATGACTGCAGATTAAAACTGAGAATACAGAGTATGTCAAAATATGTACAAGATATCCGATAATTTTTATGACAGTTGCTCTCAGCCACCCGTAAGATCGACTTTTGCAGAGCCTTAGACCACTACACCACAGAAGTTTCTGTGGTGTAATGGTCTAAGGCTCTGCGAAAGTCGATCTTACGGGTGGCTGAGAGCAGTGGGTTCGAATCCTGCATGCAACTGTCATAAAAATTATCGCATTGATGTCACTGCTATTAGCAAATTTCTCTCACATGTACAAGATATATATGAATTAAATTAGATTAAATACAATCTTTTTTTAACTCAGTCACCTTCATTACTGTGGGGGAAAAGATGATATTGCTATGCTACAACACCCCTACCCCTCCTAGTTTGTCTTTTCTAACATATAACAAGCGATCTTCGGTGGTGACTAACGTCACCGCTTTGGCCTGCAGCACTAGGAGCTCGCTTCGCTCACAGTTTAGCTGGTAAACTAAGATACTCTTCCCTTAAGCCAGAATATTTGTAATCAGGATTGTCCTTAAATAGCTCACCAAACTTTCGAACTATACGTTGGAAATCATTTATCATAGCTATTCTAGGTTTTAACCTTTTTATGTTTTTGTACAATTTTGGAAATAATTCCATATGTTCATCTTTAAGGCCACGGGACAATATCTTATTACGAAAAACCTCTTGTCTTTCTATTCCCTTTGTTTTAGTAACCCACATCCAATAATGCCTCTGTCGTTTTCTCTCAAAAGCTAAAGCTGATTTGCCGTCATTGGACATGTTGTAGTAGCAAGACAACCAAATTCTATGACAGCTATACGCTTTTTCTTCAATGTCTTCTTTATTAGCTGGTAAACTAAGATACTCTTCCCTTGAGCCAGAATATTTGTCATCAGGATTGTCCTTTAATAGCTCACCAAACTTTCGAACTATACGTTGGAAATCATTTATCATAGCTATTAAAGGTTTTAACCTTTTTATGTTTTTGTACAATTTTGGAAATAATTCCATATGTTCATCTTTAAGGCCACGGGACAATATCTTATACGCCCATTCTTCAAAATGTCGGGAAACATAGTACCTCGATCAATTCTGTTGGCTCGGCCGGGGGCTTGGCTGCGCAAACAGCGGCCTACGGCCGCAGCTTTCCGCGCTCAAATCCCTCGTTTTCCCCTTCGTCCTCGGCCTCGGGGCGAAACCCCAACACGGGATCCCCAGCACGAAGAACGCGAAGTAGAACGCGAGGAAGAAGAACGCGAAGAACACGAAGAAGAATGCGAAGAACGCGAAGAAGAACGCAAAGAAGAATGCGAAGAAGAACGCGAAGAAGAACGCGAGGAAGAAGAAGAAGAAGAACGCGAAGACAATATCTTATACGCCCATTCTTCAAAATGTCGGGAAACATAGTACCTCGATCAATTCTGTTGGCTCGGCCAAAAACTGACAAAAGTTCCAAATTGAGTGAAGTTTATTTTTAATCCCCAGCACGAAGAAGAACGCGAAGAACACGAAGTAGAATGAGAAGAAGAATGCGAAGAACGCGAAGAAGAACACGAGGAAGAAGAACGCGAAGAAGAACACGAAGAAGAACACAAAGTAGAATGAGAAGAATGCGAAGAACGCGAAGAAGAACGCGAGGAAGAAGAACGCGAAGAAGAACGCAAAGAAGAATGCGAAGAAGAACGCGAAGAAGAACGCGAAGAAAAACGCGAAGAAGAACGTGAGGAAGAAGAAGAAGAAAGCGAAGAAGAAGAAGAACGCGAAGACAATATCTTATACGCCCATTCTTCAAAATGTCAGGAAACATAGTACCTCGATCAATTCTGTTGGCTCGGCCAAAAAACTGACAAAAGTTCCAAATTGAATGAAGTTTATCTTTAATTATATATAAATATATGTATGGTATTCTAACTGACCCCAACATCAACCTGTCTTTGCAGGTGTGGGAAAGTAAAGAGATTAGAGTTACATGGGCAGTAGAGAAGAGACTGAAGGAGGGAAGCAAAAAGGAGGTGAAGGTTAAGAGTGATTCAGCATTCCTTTACAAAAGGAAATTAGTCTCTAATGCAGATTTGTTGTGTGGTCTACATTGAGTTTGGTAAGACAAACAAGATGATGTTTCATTAGCTTTAATGTCTTTGTCCCAACTGGTATACAATCATGGAACAACCCTGAGCAGAACTTGGGAGGGGTTGCAAAATTCTATTTACACGTATAAAGTGGCAGTTGTCACTACACTTAACTATAATAATTGTTCTCCTATATCTACAATGTACAATGCATGGACTAAGTCTGGACACTCAGTATCCATGCATAGGATAATATTACAAAAAGGAAACATAAAAAAAGTATGTGTTTTACATATGTTGATAAAGTGTTGATGTATGTTGATCTGGTAGATTGGCAATGTTGGACACAGATGTCTCAATTGCTTGGCCAGGTGTCCTGGTGAGGTCAGAAATGCCTGGCCCCTCTGACCACTGTCAAACCCTGAGCACAATGGCAGGTCCCTTGGGAGTTGTCTGAAGATGTTGGATGTTCCCTCTTGCACCAAATGCATGTGTGTATGCATGTGCATGTTGGACATTTAAAGGATTGAATCTTTCTTTCAATCATCTTGCAACTGATGCTCAGCTTAGCTACCACTCACTGACCACAGTGAGGTTAATGCTCAGGGAAGATAAGAAATAATACAAGGCCTTTGCAGAATTTTGGCATGAAGATGGATATACATAATGTTGGAATAATGGTGGTATTGGGAAATATTCGTGATTAAAACAAAATTGACTTAATTGTATGAGCATGCAGAAGTAGATATCATTTCAATTCACCTAGGCAAAATGTACACTTATGAAGTTCTCGCTTGATTTCAAAGATTGTAGCAGGGTAGGGGAACAGGAGGTTGCCGTGGAGAGGATTGGTGACGGTCCTCTATTGTAGGGATAGTATGAGCTTGTGTGGGGACTGTCCCTATGTCAAGGCCATGGGGGACTCTTTTGATATGATCTTTGTGCAAGACAGTCTCTATAAGATCATGAAACCTAATGCTTTGACTTTGTTCTTTGACTCAAGTCCAATGATACGATAGGGTCCAGAGAATTTAGGGAAGAGCTTCAAGGTGGGGATGTGGTTGAGGGTGTAAACAATGTCTCCAAGTTCAAAGGTACAAGCTCTGGCTATTTTATTATGCAGACAGACCATTTTATCTTTAGTCAGATGAAAAGTATAATGGATTCTTTTGAAAAAATTATTGAAATCTGTTATTATGACCTTGACATAATCATTGAAATTGTAAATAGGAGGTAATTCTGAAAGAAGGTCATATGGGAGGTTTTTGTCCAAGCCAAAGAGGACAAAATGAGGTCATTCTGATATTGACCTGTTAATTGAACTATTTATGCAAGCTTGAATCATGGGGACATGTTCATCCCAAGAATTGTGAAGATCAGAAGCAAGGTGTCAAAGAGCATTGAGAATATTTCTATTCTGGCATTCAACTAACCATTTCAACTAGGGTGATAAGCAATAGTGATTTGAAAGTAATTACAAATGTGCAAAAGAATCTCATTGTTGAACTCAGTCCCATTGTAAGAAATCAGAGTTTTTGGTGTAGTGAAGGGGCTTTTGAGTTTGTGTCTTTGCCACATGTTGTGTTGTCTTGTCTGGTAGGGGGGGAATGAATACAGAATCATGAAAAATGATCGACACAGACAAAGAGGTATTGGTTTCTGCTGTCGATAAGTGATAACATAAGGATATCAACAGTGAATGAGTCAAATGGTTTACAAGGGGTAGGATAAGTTAAGATTGGAACATGACCACTAATAGCTGAAAGGAGGGAAATGCCATTGACACGGCAAGTTTCTGGCATACAGAGTACATTGGTGTTTCATGCTTGAAAAACTCATATGTGTATCTTTGTATACTCACAAGGAAGCAGCATCTTTGGGCTGATAAGCACTGCATGTGTTTGAATGTTGTTGTTGTTGTTGCTCCCTAGACTGTCTGAGCAGTCCCATCTCCCCAAGGAATGCCACGGCCGAAATGGGTTTTTTCCCACAAATCCTTTATGGAGTGTATGTTGTGTTGTTTGCGTGCGTGATTGTGTATAATGCAGTCTTCCATGATGTGTTGAATAGTATGGGGTGAAGTGTTACATCCTGGACAGTTGTCCATAATGCAGTCATCCAGTCTCTTCTAGTAGCTTAGAAGGGCTGGGTGGTGGCTGCATCACAGTCTGGCCAGGTGGACTCTGTCTTTTTGTGGGAGAGAGGATTCAGAAGGGTGGATATCAGGGGGTCTGGCATGCAGCAATGTGTTGTCTTTTAGTGTGTTAATGCAGTAGTGAGTGATATAATTATGAATATGTTTCCAGAGGCTGGGATTTGGTGGTTGTGGAGGAAAAGAAGAGAGTATTTGAGTGTGATATAGGTATTTGGGTGTTGTTTTTTTTATATTTGTTGGTGTGTGTGGGTGTTCTGCTAAGTAGTGTAGCAGGTGTGCTGTGTTTGTGGAGGCTGCAGCAAGTGTTTGTGTGCCTCTCATGTCAAGGTGATCTTTGACTTTGAGGACTTTTGTTTCATAGTGTAGATGGTCTGTAGGTGTTGTTATGTGCAGCTTGTAATTGTTTTTAAGGTTTTGTTTTGTATAGTCTGAAGGGTGCCCATGCTGGACTCGCATAATTCATCACTGAGCATGTGCATTGTTTGTATATTGTAGTATTAGTTTCTTTTTGCCCAAATGTTGTTCCAGTGATTGATTTAAGTGTGTTGAGTCTAGATGTGTATTTATTTTCTATGTTTGTGATGTGCTGTTTAAATGACATGGATGTATTGTATATTACACCAAGAATCTTCGGTGTGTGTGTGTGTGTAGTATTAGAGTGTTGTTGATATAGAGATGAGGAATGTATTTGTGTTCTTTTGTCCAGTTGGTGAGAAGTGTTGCTGTAGATTTGGTTGGGGCTATTTTGAGTCTGTTTGTAATGAACCATGTGTTGAGTGTATCAAGGTATGGCTGTATCATTTCTGCGCCTTTGTCTGTGTTACAATGTGTACATGTGATTGTTATGTTGCCTGCATAGGAAGAGATTTGTATTTCTGAGGTGTCTGGTGTGGGTATATCATGCACGTATAGATTAAAGAGTGTGGGGGATAGAACTGAGCCCTGTGGTACTCCATTCTTAATGTTTCTGGTGTAAGATGATTGGCCATTATATGACACATAAGCATTCCTGCCTGCCAGATAATTGGCCAGCCATCTTTTAGTGTTATTTAGTGTTATATATTTTGTTTGTTATATTGTGGTGGGGGATAGCATCAAAAGCTTTACTATGATGGGGCCTATCTGAATTGATGCCATCTAATATTCTTTGAGTGAGGTTTATTAGAAGAGTGTTTGTGGAGTGTAGTGGCCTAAAACTGTGCTGTGATTCAGCAAGGGGAATATGTGATGTGATGAGTTGAAGTATGAGGCATTCAATGACTTTGGAGTGGTTGCAGAGAAGTGTTATTGAGTGGTGTGATGTTGTTGTTGTTGTTGTTGTCGTTCCCTAGACTGTCTGTCCGAGCAGTCCCGTCTCCCCAAGGAATGCCATAGCCGAAACTGGGTTTTCCCACAAATCCTTTATAGAGCGTATGTTGTGTTGTTTGCGTGCATGATTGTGTATAATGCAGTCTTCCATTATGTGTTGTATGGTATGGGGTGAAGTGTTACATCCTGGGCAGCTGTTCACAATGCGGTCATCCAGCCTCTTCTGGTAGCTTAGAAGTGCTGGGTGGTGACCGCACCGCAGTCTGGCCAAGTGGACTCTGTCCTTTCGTGGGAGAGAGGATTCAGAAGTGTGGATATCAGGGGGTCTGGCATGCAGCAGTGTGTTGTCTTTCAGTGTGTTAATGGAGCGGTGAGTGATATGATTATGAATATGTTTCCGGAGGCTGGTATTTGGTGGTTGTGGAGGAAGAGAAGAGAGTATCTGTGTGTGATAAAGGTCTTTGGGTGTTGTTTTAATGTTTCTTGGTGTGTGTGGGTGTTCTGCTATGTAGTGTAGCGGGTGTAATGTGTTTGTGGTGGCTGCGGCAAGTGTTTGTGTGCCTCTCATGTCGAGGTGGTCCTTGACTTTGAGGACTTTTGTTTCATGGTGTAAATGGTCTGTAGGTGTTGTATTTGTGCAGCCTGTAATTGTTTTTAGGGCTTTGTTTTGTATGATTTGAAGGGTGTTGTGGTGTGTCTCACTGAGATTAGGAGCCCATGCAGGACTCGCATAATTCAACACTGAGCGTATGCATTGTTTGTATATTGTTATATTAGTTTCTTTGTTTTGTCCAAATGTTGTTGTTGTTGTTGTTGTCGTTCCCTAGACTGTCTGTCCGAGCAGTCCCGCCTCCCCAAGGAAGGCCACAGCCGAAACTGGGTTTTCCCACAAATCCTTTATAGAGTGTATGTTGTGTTGTTTGCGTGCATGATTGTGTATATTGGTCCTGGAGCTGCAACGTCTACGTCGTGGGACCACCCCCCAACCCCAAGAGTTGGGGGCCAATCAGCAGCAACCACCCCTGGCCATCAGCTCTACGCAGATGGCACCGATCCCCAAGGAGGAACTACGCCTACCTGGGGGAGTACCACAATCCAAATGTTGTTCCAGTGATTGACTTAAGTGCGTTAAGTCTGGGTGTGCATTTGTTTTTTATGTTTGTGATGTGTTGTTTGAAAGACATGGATGTATCGTATGTTACACCAAGAATTTTCGGTGTGTTTGTGTGTGGTATTAGAGTGTTGTTGATGTAGAGATGAGGTATGTATTTGTGTTCTTTTGTCCAGTTGGTGAGAAGTGTTGCTGTAGATTTGGTTGGAGCTATTTTGAGTCTGTTTGTGATGAACCATGTGTTGAGTGTGTCAAGGTATGGCTGGATTATTTCTGCAGCTTTGTCTGTGTTACGATGTGTGCATGTGATTGTTATGTCGTCTGCGTAGGAAGAGATTTGTATTTCTGAAGTGTCTGGCGTGGGTAAGTCATGCATGTATAGATTAAATAGTGTGGGGGATAGAACTGAGCCCTGTGGTACTCCGTTTTTAATGTTTCTGATGTGCGATGATTGGCCATTATATGACACGTAAGCATTCCTACCTGCCAGATAATTGGCCAGCCATCTTTTGGTGTTATTGTGCATGTCTGTGTTATATATTTTATTTGTTAGGTTGTGGCGGGGGATAGCATCAAAAGCTTTACTAATGTCTAATGTTATAAGAAGTGTTCTTTGGTGAGGCCTATCTGAATTGATGCCATCTAAAATCCTTTGTGTGAGGTTTGTCAGAAGAGTGTTTGTGGAGTGTAGTGGCCTAAAACCGTGTTGTGAGTCAGCAAGGGGAATATGTGGTGTGACAAGTTTAAGTATTAGGCGTTCAGTGGTGTGATGTTGGGATTGTTGGGTCTTTATTGGGATTTGGGATTGGGATTATTTTCCCTTGCTTCCAGATTTTAGGTATATTGTTGTGTGAATAGCTGTAGTTTGCAATGTTTATGAGTGTGTGTATACCTTGTGGTCCAATGTGTTTTAGGTGGATGTTACTTATGTTGTCAGGGCCACAAGCGGATGAGTGCTTGAACTTATGTTTTATAAGTTTTGTCTGTCTATGAAGGGTGTATAGTCTGAGTCAATGGGAAAGTCTTTTTTATGTCGAATGGTGCATCAGTCATCAGGGTGAGAAGCGAGACTGGCTTGTCTGTATTTACCTAGTTGTACTTTACGGGAAGGGGAGCTATGCTTGTGTCCCGTCTTCATATCTCATTTTATCTAGACTTTCTTTAAATTTGTGTATCATTTTTGCACACACCACATTTTCATCTAACTTATTCCAAACGTCTATTACTCTGTGGGGAAAGCTGTTCTTTTTCAGGTCTCTCCTATAACTGTTTTTCTTGATTTTCTTTCTGTGTCCTCTTCTATCTTTACTATCCCATTTTATAAGATCCTCTCTATCTATAGTTTCTATGCCTTTCATGATTCTATAGTTATCAAGTCTCCTCTCTCTCTTCTTTGCTCTAATGTCTGTAGCTCAAGTTTTGCTAGTCTCTCCTCATATGATAGTTCTGAGAGTGTTGGTGCCAATTTCGTAATTGCTCTTTGTATTCTTTCAAGTTTTGTTATACATTTTTTTGTACTTGGTGACCACATCATTGCTGCATTTTAAACATAAAGGCAGAGGGCCTCTCAGGATTTTATTATACTTACCAAACACTTCCCAACCAATTGTAATATGTCTTTTTATTTCATTATCGTCATCTTTGGTTATTTTCACCATCTGGCCTAAATAATTATACTCTTCAACTTCTTCAAGACTCTCACCATCGATTATAATCTCTTTATTTTGAACTTTTGTGTAGAACATTACTTTGGTTTCACTCTTATTCATTTTTTAACCTACTTTGAGACTTTCTTTGTTCAGATCATTCAGCATTTCTTCCAAGTCTTCTGCTCTTTCTGAAATAATAATGTTATCCACAAATCTTAGGTGGTTCAAATATTCACCATTAATCTTCAAACCTTTCTCTTCCCAACTTAACCTTCTGAAAACCTCTTCCAAGCAAGCTATAAAACATTTGAGTGAAATGGTATCACCTTGACGTACTCCTTTTTGAATCTAGATCTTTTCTGTATCTTTATGTAGTTGAATTATAGTGGCACCTTTCGCAGAAATCTTCTCTAAAACCCTTACGATCTGTTCATTTGTACCCTGATTGCATAATGAGTTTAGTGTTGCTATTTGTTCTACTGAGTCAAAGGCTTTCTCATAATCCACAAAAGGTAAACAGAGAGGTATATTGTATTCTGTCGTTTTCTTGATTAGTTGGTTCATTGCCTGTAAATGTTCTAAAGTCAAATATCCGCTCCTAAAGCCTGCCTGTTCTCTTGGATGCGGTTGGTTTCCATCTAAACCCTGACTTAGTCTATTTGTAAGGATCTTGGAGAATACTTTATATACATTTGATAGCAAGCTAATTGGTCAATAGGTACTAAGATCCTTCTGGTCTCCTTTTTTATGAAGCAAAATCACTATAGCATTGCACAAAAATTCAGGAATGCTTTCTTGATGTAAGCACTGGGTGTACAACTGAGCCAACCTAATATGAACTTCTTTCCCTGTGTCTTTCAACAGATCTATTGAGAAACCATCTTCCCCAGGTGCTTTTCCTCATTTCATATTTCTAGAGCAAATTCTACTTCTTCCTTCGTAATCTCTGGTACACTACTAATGTCTACAGGTGAATTTATTGACTCAACTACAGGCTTCGATGAGTAAAGCTCTTGATAAAATTCTTCTACTCTTTTTACCATTTTTTCTCTACATTTAATGATTCCTACATTCTTATCTTTCAAACATATCATTTGCTGTCTTCCTAAAGCATGTCTGCGCTCGGTCCCTTTAATACTTTTACCTTTCTGAATAGTTTCTTTTATTTCATCCATGTTTTTTTTTTTTTTCTCTAATCTCTGACTTTTGTTGATAAGCTTGTTTAGTTCTATTCTTTCTATTTCGTCTCTCCTACTTTTAATCTGCATGGTCATTCTTCTTTTAATTAGGTCATTTGTCCCCATCTGGGGTATTGGCTGCATGCTGTTGTGGCAAAGTAGTATGCTGATGTTCCTATTGGCCACACATCATTTTGTCTGTGATAGAGGAGGACTCTGCTCACAGAGAAATGATGACACTTATTATACTGCTACTGTCCCTCCGTTATGCTGTCCCCCAACCCCTTGTTGCTGTCCTGTACCATTTCTCTGAATATTCATTTCCTTGTTTCACCTACCCTGTGGTGGGGAATAGAATACTACCACCAAGTATTCCCACTTGGATTGTAAGAGGTGAGAAGAAAGGGACAAGGATTGGGACTAGGCATCCTTTTCCCTGTAGCCCCACAGGGAACATTCCTAAAAAAAGTAAAGGCTTAAGAGGGTCTAGGAGTTTTCCAACCATTACCCTAAGGTTTGGGTCTTTTAATGTTCATGGATGTGGTACAGATGTAAAAGGGAAGAGATAGGCAGTATGTTTGTGAGAAGAGAGATGGATGTGTTGGCTTTGAGTGAAACTAAGTTAACAGGGAGGGTCAAGTGTGAGTTTGGGAGTGTAGTTGGGAGGATATCAGGAGTGAAAAGAGGGCATGGGAGAGAAGGGGTAACTATACTAGTAAGTGAAGAGATAGGTAAATGTGTAGTGGAGTGGAAGGAGGTTTCTTCAAGGTTAATGTGGATGTAGGTGAAACTGGGAAAGGAGATGTGGGTTTTGTAAGTGCATATGGGCCTGGTAGTGAGAAGAATGTAGAAGAAAGGGAGGCTTTTTAAATAGATTAAATTGAGTGCATAGAGGGATTAGGAAGGAACATCAATGTAGTAGTATTGGGAAACCTTCTGCTAAGATAGGAAATGAACCAATAGACAGAGTGGTTGGGAAATGTGGAGTTCCAGGAAAGAATCGTAGTGGAGAGTTGATGGTGGAGATGTGTCTTGAAAGAGAGTTGATGATAGCAAATACAGTATTTTGGAAGAAAGTCAAGCATAAGTACACATGGGAGAGGGTGGTGGATGGAAGGGTGGTAGATAGAGCATTAACCCCTTCCATACGGTGCCGCACACGTAGGCGTCATGGGGAGCGAGTGTATTCGCGAGGCTGCCATATCGGCGTCTTGATTATATTTATTGTAGTCGCCCCTCCATAATGACATTCTTTCTAATTCTTTTGTAATCGCATTTTCTATGGTTATCAAAATTCACGGGTGAAGAGAGAACGATCGATATAAGCGGTGACTATATTTTATGATGCGAGTATTATTACGACACGTCGTACGGCTGGCATTGGCTGCTGCCACCGAGATCTAAGTCCATGACGCCTACGTGTGCGGCACCGTATGGAAGGGGTTAAGGGACTATGTAGTGGTAGATAGGAGTATAATAGGAAGAGTTAAGGATGTACATGTTGTAAGGGGAGAGAGCGGGGGGATATCAGATCATTTCTTGGTGGAAGGTAAGTTGAGAGTGGAGGACAGATGGAGAAAAAGGAAAAGGACAAAAGGTAGGGAGGTGCCTAGAGGGAACTGAGAGGTGCTTAGAGGGAAAAGGAGAAGGAGTACAAGAAGAAGTTGAGTAGTGGGAGTGAGTGAAGGATAGAGTAAGGAGGGAGTCATAAGGTGTGCAAGGATGGTGTGTGGAACAAGAAGGATACGAGGAAATACAAGGAAGGGTAGTGAGTGGTGGGATGAGGAAACAAAGAAGGTTGTTGAAGAGAATAAGCGAGCTTTCACAGATTGGTTACAAAATAGGACGAGGGAGTCATATGAGAGGTACAAAGAAAAGAAAAGAGAAGTAAAGCACAAGATAAAGGAGACGAAGAGGAGAGCAGATATGAAATGGGGTAAGAGTACGGCGACAAAACTTTGAAAGTAATAAAAAAGATGTTTTGGAAAGAAATTAAGAGAGGAAGGGGAGGTGAATCAAGTAGAAAAGAAAAGGTAAAAGGTGCAGATGGAGAGATGATAATGGAAGAGAAGGTAGTAAGAGGAAGATGGGCAGAGTATTTTAGGGAGTTGCTAAATGTGAAGGAGGATAGGGAGGGAAAGGTAGTCACAGTGGGAAGTGCTAAGAAAATGACCATGATGAGTGAGGAAAATGGAGGAGGAATAAGGAAGGATGAAGTGAAAGCAGCTGTTAAGATGATGAGAGCAGGTAAGGCACCTGGTCTGGATGGATATCATGCAGAATGTCTGAAAAAAGGAGGTACAGTGATGGTGGACTGGCTGGTGAGGTTATTTAATGTTTGTTTAAGAGAGGGTAGAGTGCCAGAGGACTGGAGGAATGCCTGTATAGTTCCACTTTACAAGGGAAAAAGGGACAAGTGTGAGTGTAGTAGTTTCAGAGGTATCAGCTTGTTAAGTGTAGTTGGGAAGGCTTATGGGAGGGTCTTGATTGAAAGGATTAAGAGAGGAACAGAGGGAGTAATTGGTGAGGAACAGTGTGGATTTAGGACAGGTAGAGGTTGCATAGATCAGATTTTTGTGGTAAGACAGATATGTGAGAAAGCTATAGGAAAAGGTAAGGATGTTTTTTTGAGCTTTTATGGATCTGGAAAAGGCTTATGATGGGGTAGACAGGAAGGCACTGTGGGAGGTCTTGCAGATATTAGGAATAGGAGTAAAGCTTTTAATAGCTGTCAAGAGTTTTTATGAGAGTAGTAGAGCATATGTCAGGATTAGAAATGGTGAGAGTGAGTGGTTCAAGGTAAAGGTGGGACTTCATCAGGGATGTGTTATGTCACCTTGGCTGTTCAACTTATACATGGATGGGGTGGTATAAGAGGTAAATGCAAGGGTAATGGGTTAGGGATTGGAGATGGTTAAAGAAAATGGAGAAAAGTGGGAGGTAAGCCAGCTGTTGTTTGTGGAAGACACTGCTCTTGTGGCATGATCAGAGGAGGAATTGAGGAAGTTAGTGACAGAGTATGGGAAAGTGTGTAAAAGAAGGAAGTTGGAGATAAATGTGGGTAAAAGTAAGGTGATGAGATGTACAAGGGGTGAAAGTGGCAGCAGACTGGAAGTGAGCATGAAGGGAGAGAGACTGGAGGAAGTGGATAGTTTTAGATACTTGGGTGCGAACTTGGCAGGAAAGGGAGGAGTGGAGGTGGAGGTAGAATGTAGATTGAGAGAAGTAAGTAAATGCCTTGGTGGATTAAAAAGTGTAATGAGAAATAGACATTTGGTAATGGATGCTCAGAAAAGGTTGTATGAAGGAGTGATTGTGCCGACAGCACTAGCAGAAACATTGAACATAAGACAGGAAGAGAGGAAAAGTTTGAATGTGTTTGAGATGAGGTGTTTGAGAAGTATGATGGGGGTTACTAGGCTGGATAGACTGAGAAATGTGGAGGTGAGGAGGAGAACAGGGGTGGCAAGGGAGTTGGGAGACAGGGTGGATGAAAGAATATTAGGACCGTTTGGACACATGGAAAGAATGAGTGAAGAAAGACTAGTAAAAGAGGTATGGAAGGCAGATGTGGAGGGAGTGAACATGAGGGGGCGACCTAGGATGAGATGGATGGATGGGGTTAAAGGGGCTTTGGGGAAGAGGGGAATGTCTGTTGAGGAAGGACAGGAAAGGACAGAAGATAGGGGTGAATGGAGAATGGTTGTAAATGGATGATGTTGTGATCCATGAGGTGGAATGGGTGGGGGATGGGGGGGTGAGGTAGTATGTGTGAGAAAATTTGATGCAGCCCAAAGGGATTTCTCCATGTCTTCTCCTTTTCGGTATGTGGGGACAGAGAGGGGGGGGTCACCGATTTAATGAATCCGCCTTGCTGTGGATGTGCTGTGTCTTGCAACACTGCCTCTGATGCAGGGATGACCCATTATGCAGGAGGTGCCATGATAAGAGGGAGGGTAGAGGGTGGAGGGGTGTGGAGTGCATTGGGGATGGAATGGGTGGGAATGGTTTTTATGCCTTTGTTTTCAGGCTACCTCCCTTATAAGTAGGAAAAAGCCTTGATATATGTATTTGTAGCTTTGGAATATTTGTTTTCTCTAATACTTTTTGTACATACATACATATACCAAGGGCTCTTTTCCCCCTTACAAGGGAGGTAGCCAAAAAACAAAGGCATAAAAACCACCCCCACCCATTACATCCCTATCACACTCCACCCCCTTACTTCCCTCATATCTAGGCACCTCCGGGATGACGGGTCATCCCTACATCTTGTCCACTCCCCTGGGTCAGAAGCAGTGTTCCAAGACACAGCACTTCCACAGCAAGGCCGCTTCATCAAATCAGCGACCCCCACTCTCCGTCCCCTCGTGCTGAAAAGGAGAAAACAGGGAGAAATCCCTTCGGGCTGAGTCAAATTTTCCTTACACATACTCCCTCTCTCCCCACCCCCTACCCATTCCACCTCATGGATCACAACATCCATATACAACCATTCTCCATTCACCCCTGTCTTCTGTCCTCTCTTGTCCTTCCTCAACAGACATTAACCTCTTCCACAAAACCTCCTTGTACCCCATCCATCCATCTCATTCTAGGTCACCACCTCATGTTCACTCCCTCCACATCTGCCTTCCATACCTCTTTTACTAGTCTTTCTTCACTCATTCTTTCCATGTATCCAAACCATCCTAATAGTCTTTCATCCACCCTATCTCCCAACTCCCTTTCCACCCCTGTTCTCTTCCTCACCTCCTCATTTCTCACTCTATCCAGCCTAGTAACCCCTATCATACTTCTCAGACACCTCATCTCAAACACATTCAAACTCTTCCTCTCTTCCTGTCTTATGTTCCATGTTTATGCCCCAGACAGTGCTGCTGGCAAAATCACTACTTCATATAACCTCCTCTTCACTTCCATTCCCAAATGTCTATTTCTCATTACACCTTTTAATCCACCAAGGCATTTACTCGCTTCTCTTAATCTACATTCTACCTCCACCTCCACTCCTCCCTTTCCTGCCACGTTTGCACCCAAGTATCTAAAACTATCCACTTCCTCCAGTCTCTCTCCCTTCATGCTCACTTCCAGTCTGCTACCACTTTCACCCCTTGTACATCTCATCACCTTACTTTTACCCACATTTATCTTCAGCTTCCTTCTTTCACACACCTCTCCAAACTCTGTCACTAACTTCCTCAATCCCTCTGATCCTGCTACAAGCACAGTGTCGTCCGCAAACAACAGCTGGCTTATCTCCCACTTTTCTCCATTTTCTTTAACCATCTCCAATCCCTGACCCACCACCCTTACATTTCTCTCTCGTACCACCCCATCCATGTGGAAATTGAACCGCCAGGGTGACATAACACATCCCTGATGAATCTCACCTCTACCTCAAACTACTCACTCTCGCCGTTTCTAATCCTGACACATGCTCAACTACTCTCATAAAAACTCTTGACAGCTCCCAGAAGCTTTCCTCCTATCCTGTATATCTGCAGTACCTCCCACAGTGCCTTCCTGTCTACCATGTCATAAGCCTTTTCCAGATTCATAAAAGCTCAAAAAAACATCCTTACCTTTTTCTATAGCTTTCTCACATATCTGTCTCACCACAAAAATCTGATCTATGCAACCTCTACCTGTACTAAACACACTGTTCCTCACCAATTACTCCCTCTGTTCCTCTCTTAATCCTTTCAATCAAGACCCTCCCATAAGCCTTCCCAACTACACTTAACAAGCTGATCCCTCTGAAACTACCACACTCACACTTCTCCTTTTCCCTTGTAAAGTGGAACTATACAGGCATTCCTCCAGTCCTCTGGCACTCTACCCTCTCTTAAACAAACATTAAATAACCTCACCAGCCAGTCCACTATCACTGTACCTCCTTTTTCAGACTTTCTGCATGACATCCATCCAGACCAGGTGCCTTACCTGCTCTCATCATCTCAACAACTGCTTTCACTTCATCCTTCCTTATTTCTACTACATTTTCCTCACTCATCATGGTCATTTTCTTAGCACTTCCCACTGTGACTACCTTTCCCTCCCTATCCTCCTTTACATTTAGCAACCCCCTAAAATACTCTGCCCATCTTCCTCTTACTGCCTTCTCTTCCATTATCATCTCTCCATCTGCACCTTTTACCTTTTCTTCTCTATTTGATTTGCCTCCTCTTCCTCTCTTAATTTCTTTCCAAAACATCTTTTCATTACTTTCAAAATTTTCTGACATAGGGTACGCGTACCAATGGAGACGCACTTGCCCTATGCAGACGCATTTGACACAAAAAAACTTCTACCTGCCGATGGTGAATAGATAGGAGCATAATTATAGGCTCAGAAAATCACTTAACTATCCCCTCATAATGTGACAGTCTTACCTTCCTAATCCAAATAGGTATGTGACTGCAGATGATATAAAAAAAAGTACTGTTTTTGAAAGAATCCTTATGAAAACCTAGTCACGTACCTATTTGGATTAGGAAGGTAAGACTATGTCACATTATGAGGGGATAGTTAAGTGATTTTTTGAGCCTATAATTATGCTCCTATCTATTCACCATTGGCAGGTATAAGTTTTTTTGTGTCAAATGTGTCTGCATAGGGCAAGTGCGTCTCCACTGGTACGCGAAACCTACTCTTACCCCATTTCACATCTGCTCTCCTCTTCGCCTCCTTTATTTTGTGCTTTATTTCTCTTCTCTTTTCTTTGTACCTCTCATATGATTCCCTCATCCTATTTTGTAACCAATCTGTGAAAGCTCACTTCTTCTCTTCAACAACCTTCTTTAATTCCTCATCCCACACCTCACTACCCTTCCTCCTATTTGCTCCCGACCTTCTTGTTCCACATGCCATCTATGCACACCTTGTGATTCCCTCCTTGAAACATCCCCATTCCTCCTCCACTCCTAGTTCTATTCTATCCTTCACTCTCTCTCATTCCTGTCTTAGCTTCTTCCTGTACTCCTTCTCCTTTTCTTTCTCATTTAAGCAGTTCACTCTAAGCACCTCCCTACCTTTTGTCCTTTTTCTCTTTCTCCATCTATCCTCCACTCTCAACTTATCTTCCACCAAAACAATTATCTGATATCCCCCCACTCTCTCCCCTTAGAACATGTACATCCTTAACTCTTCCTATTATACTCCTATCTACCACTACATAGTCCCTTAAGGGAGTGTCACATCATTTTATAGAGTAGGTGAGTTTTTTTTCCAAATGTGTTTAATGAATATAGGTATAAATACCCCTTACATTAGTGTGTAATTCCTCAAGGTATTGTGTTCCTCCCATGTATATATGTGGCATAGTGAATATTTAATGAAGATAGAATGAGTTCTATTGAAGCTGTGATTACTTAATGGAAAATTCTTCCACATCATTCAGCTTGGTATGAAATGAAAGCTTAGAGTCTAGGGAACAAATCTTATTGAATACATTTTTTCAAACTAATACCTCTGATTTTTTATTAATTTGTTTCTCTGAATAATTAAAAAAAATGCTGCAAAATTTAGGTTTCATAAATAAACATAGAAAAAAATCAAATTTCTTTTACTTTTTTATTGTAGAAAATAAAGAGCATGATGTCTATTTTCAAATTAAACAAAAATGACAAAAATCCATACAGAACAACCGAAGATATTACAACATAAATAACAAAAACATAAACTTTACAGGACGGGAGATTCCCACTTGAATCGTAAGAGGTGAGAAAAACGGGACAAGGATTGAGACTAGGCATCCTTCTCCCTGTAGACCCACAGGGGACATTCCTAAAAAAGTAAAGGCATAAGATGGTCTAGGAGTTTTCCAACCAGTATCCAAAGGTTTGGGTATTTTAATCTGCATGGATGAAGTACAGATGAGAGTAAAAGGGAAGAGATAGCCAGTATGTTTGTGAGAAGAAAGATGGATGTGTTGGCTTTGGGTGAAACTAAGTTGAGAGGGAGGGGCAAGTGTGAGTTTGAGAGTGTAGTTGGGAGGTTCTCAGGAGTGAAGAGAGGATGAGGGAGAGAAGAAATGGCAATAACAGTAAGTGAAGAGATAGGTAAATGTGTAGTGGAGTGGAAGGAGGTTTCTTCAAGGTTAATGTGGAAGTAGATGAAACTGGGAAAGGAGATGTGGGTTTTTGTAAGAGCATATGGGCCTGGTAGTGAGAAGAGTGTAGAAGAAATGGAGGCTTTTTGGACAGATTTAAATGAATGCATAGAGGGATTAGGGAGAAATGTCAATGTAGTAGTATTGGGAGACCTTAATTCTAGCTTAGGAAATGAGCCAATAGATGGAGTGGTTGGGAAGTGTGGATTTCCAGGAAAGAATTGTAGTGGAGAGTTGATGGTGATGTGTCTAGAGAGTTGATGATGGCAAATACAGTGTTTCGGAAGAAACTCAAGCATAAGTACACATGGGAGAGGGTGGTGGATGGAAGGGTGGTAGATAGAGCTTTAGGGGAGTGTCGCCAGCGATATTTTGAACAATTCTGGTACACGAGCGAATTTTAGGTAAACATTTCAAAAGAATCTGTATGATGGTGGCAACACTCATTCAAAGTTATACAACTGTATTTCATTTCTATTTTTTTTATACAGAATAGATAAAATATTGGCAACCTCTGGCAACCCCAATGTATAAAAATACATTCTGTATATTGAAATAACATCAATATTTCCATAGCTATTTCATTTTTTGCTACAGATTTTTCCCCATTTTCTCTTTTTCTGCATGAGGGGACAGAGAGGGGGAGGGGGGTCACTGATTAAATGAATTGACCTTGCTGTGGATATGCTGTGTCTTGCTGCATTGTTTCTGACCAAGGGCAGTGGGCAAGATGCAGGGATGACCTGTCCTCCAGGAGGAGCCAAGAAAAGAGGGAGGGAGGGGTGATGAATGGGAGTGGAGTATTTGGGGATGAAATGGGTGGGAGTGGATTTATGCCTATGACTTTGGCTACCTCCCTTGTAAGGGAAAAAAAAAACCTTGGTATATGTATGTATGTATGTATGTATGTATGTATGTATATATATATATATATATATATATATATATATATATATATATATAAATATATATATATACACATACATATACCCACCCATTCCACCTCATGGATCACAGCCTCATCTATACACAACCCTTCTCCATTCACCCCTATCTTCTGTCCTCTCCCATCCTTCCTCCACAGACATTCCTCTCTTTTGTAAAGCCCCTTTCACTCCATCCATCCATCTCATCCTAGGACGCCCCCTCATATTCACTCCTTCCACCTTTGCCTTCCACACTTCTTTTACTAATCTTTCCTCACATTCTTTCCATGTGTCCAAACCATCCTAATACTCTTTCATCAACCCTATCTCCCAGCTCCCTTTCCACCCCTGTTCTCCTCCTCACCTCCTCATTTCTCACTTTATCTAGCCTAGTAACCCCTATCATACTTCTCAGACACCTCATCTCAAACACATTCAAACTCCTTCTCTCTTCCTCTCTCATGTTCCATGTTTCTGCCCTGTACATTGCTGTTGGCACAATCACTCCTTCATATAACCTCCTCTTAGCATCCATTCCCAGATGTCTATTTCTCATTACACTTTTTAATCCACCAAGGCATTTACTCGCTTCTCTCAATCTACATTCTACCTCCACCTCCACTCCTCCCTTTCCTGTCACATTCGCACCCAAGTATCTAAAACTATCCACTTCCTCCAGTTTCTCACCCTTAATGCTCACTTCCAGCCTACTGTCACTCTCTCCCCTTGTACATCTCATCACCTTACTTTTGCCCACATTTATCTTCAGCTTCCTTCTCTCACACATCTTCTCAAACTCTGTCACTAACTTCCTCAATCCCTCCTCTGATACTGCTACAAGCGCAGTGTCGTCAGCAAACAACAGCTGGCTCACCTCCCACTTTTCTCTTTTCTTTAATCATCTCCAACCCCTGACCCACTACCCTTGCATTCACCTCTCACACCACCCCATCCATGTAAAAATTGAACAGCCAGGGTGACATAACACATCCCTGACAAAGTCCCACCTTTACCTCAAACCATTCATATATATATATATATATATATATATATATATATATATACACACACACTTCAACATTAAGAAATGTAGTATAATACATACATACATACATATATATACCAAGGCTTTTTCCCCCTTACAAGGGAGGTAGCCAAAAAGGAAAAGGCATAAAATCATTCCCACCCATTCCATCCCTGTGAAGTCTAATGGAATTTGGAAAAAGTAAAAATAGAATATCAGGTCAATATAAAATTGGTACAAAGGAGGTAAAAAAATAAACTTGGAAAGGGACCTAGGAGTAACTATCTCAATTGATATGACACCAGACAAACATGTCAACAAATTAGTTGGTGAAAATTTTAACTTATTAAGATCATGGATGAAGAAATGGTAAAGAAAATACTAGTTACACTGATAAGACCAAAATTGGAATATGGAGCGTCACTATGGACACCTAATACAAAAAAAAAAAAATACTAGAAAGAATTCAAAGAGCAACAACAAAGATGGCACCAACACTTTGCAATTTGACATACGAACAAAGATTGGATAAACTAAATTTACTAACCCTGGAACAAAGAGGAGAAAGAGGTGATTTGCTAACCATATACAGAATTATGAAAGGGATGGAAATTCTTGATAGGGATGACCTACTAAAATGGGACAGAAATACAAGAGGACATAAGAAGAAACTCAAGAAAGACAGTTACAAAAGAAATCTGAAAAAGAATAGCTTCCCACACAGAGTGATAGATATTTGGAACAAACTTAATGAGAAAACAATGAGTGCTAAAACTATACATGATTGTAAGAAAAAACTGGATGCAGAGAGATACAAAAGCAGGTCACAATGAGCATAGCTCTCTTCCCGCAAAATACTAGGTAAATACACACATACAAAGCTAACCATACTACTACATAGGTGCAAATGGAATACAGGGACCAGCAACAGGTACCAGTACAAGATGGTCCTATGAGATGGATATCCTCCCTGTTGTCCATCTTCAAAACCCATCAACATCCTTATCTCCATCTGGAGGACAGCCCCATGGTACTCACACTCAGTCTTCAGATTAGGCCTGAGATCTCTATAACTTAAATTATACTTTCTCCATTTCTTCACATGAGGAAAGTTGACAAATGGTGACAACTCCCCTCCTCCTACTACCCCAAAACAGTCCTACACTAATATAATGCAAATATCAATCCAAAATTTCTTCTCAGAGAGACCTATGAGAGGACCAGAGAAATGTTGACAGCTCCTACAGGGTTATGGCTTTCCAGTCTGTGAAACTTAAAGCAACAATTATTATCATAATTGAAACACATATCTATGAAACAAATTTAAAAGCTAAAGAAAAAAGAAGAGTAAACATTTACTTACCCATTATCAATACCATTGAGTCCTAATTTGTGTCCCATATCTGCAATAGTGATCCCAGGGTATGTTGAGAGTGTTTGAGGATCTCTTATTGGCACAACAAAACAGTGCAAACCATGACATGTACCATCAGGTGTGAAGAGTTGAGCAAACACAAGACCATGAGTTGCTGTTTTGGCTGCAGAAAAAAATGAAAAGGGACCTCAAGAATCAAATACACTTCATATTCAGTCATTAAATTTTCAGAATATGTATATATATATAGTTATATTAACAGTTGTAACCAGGAGTATAGTAGAAAGAGTTAAGGATGTACATGTTCTACGGGGAGAGAGTGGGGGAATATCAGATCATTTTTTGGTGGAAGGTAAGTTGAGTGGAGGATAGATAGAGAAAGAGAAAAAGGACAAAAGGTAGAGAGGTGCTTAAAGTGAACTGCTCAAATAAGAAAGAAAAGGAGAAGGAGTACAAGAAGAAGCTGAGAGAGGAGTGGGAGGGAGTGAAGGATAGAGTAGAATTAGGGGTGGAGGAGGAAGGGGGATAGTCAAGGAGGGAGTCATAAGGTGTGCAAAGATGGTGTGTGGAACAAGAAGGATGGGAGGAAATAGGAGGAAGGGTAGTGAATGGTGGGATGAGGAAGCAAAAAAGTTGTAGAAGAGAAGAAATGAGCTTTCACAGATTGGTTACAAAATAGGATAAGGAAATCATGAGAGATACAAAGAAAAGAGAAGAGAAGAGAAGTAAAGCATAAGATGAAGGGGCAAAGAAGAGACTGGTGTGAAATGGGGTAGGAGTATGACAGAAAATTTTGAAAGTAATAAAAAGATGTTTTGGAAAGAAATTAAGAGAGGAAGAGTAGGTGAATCAAGTAGAAAAGAAAAGGTAAAAGGTGCAGATGGAGTGATGATAATGGAAGAGAAGGGAGTAAGAGGAAGATGGGCAGATTATTTTAGGGAATTGCTAAATGTGAAGGAGGATAGGGAGGAAAATGCAGTTGCAGTGGGAAGCACTAAGAAAATGACCGTGATGAGTGAGGAAAATGGAGGAGAAATAAGGAAAGATGAAGTGAAGGCAGTTGTTAAGATGATGAGAGCAGGTAAGGCATCTGAGTTGGATGGATGCCATGCAGAATGTCTGAAAAAAGGAGGTACAGTGATGGTGGACTGGCTGGTGAGGTTATTTAATGTTTGTTTAAGAGAGGGTAGAGTGCCAGAGGACTGGAGGAGTGCCTGTATAGTTCCACTTTACAAGGGAAAAGGGGACAAGTGTGAAAGTGGTAGTTTCAGAGGGATCAGCCTGTTGGGTGTGGTTAGGAGGACTTGTGGGAGGATCTTGATTGGGAGAGGGCTAGAGAGGGAGTGGTTGGTGAGGAGTGGTGTGGCTTTGGGATGGGTGGGGGTTGTGTGTATCAGATTTTTGTGGTGGGACAGATGTATGAGAGGGCTTTGGGAGGGGATAGGGATGTTTTTTGGGCTTTTATGGATTTGGAAGAGGCTCATGACAGGGTAGACAGGAGGGCACTTTGGGGGGTGTTGCAGATGTGTGGAGTGGGAGGGGAGCTGTTGGGAGCAGTCGGGAGTTTTTGCAAGGGTGGTGGAGTTTGTGCTTGGATTGGAAAAGGAGAGAGTGTGTGGTTTGAGGTGGGGGTGGGACTTCGTCAGGGATGTGTGTGTTGTGTCGCCTTGGCTGTCCAATTTGTACATGGATGGGGTGGTGCAAGAGGTGGATGCAAGGGTGGTAGGTCAGGGATTGGAGATGGTTGGGGAAGGTGGAGAGGGGTGGGAGATGGGCCAGTTGTTGTTTGCTGATGGCAATGCACTTGTGGCTGGATTGGAGTGGGTATTGAGGAAGTTGGTGGCAGGGTTTGGGAGAGTGTGTGAAAGAAGGAAGTTGAAGATAAATGTGGGTAAAAGTAAGATGATGAGATGTACAAGGGGAGAGGGTGGCAGCAGACTGGAAATGAGTATTAAGGGAGACAGACTGGAGGAAGTGGGTAGTTTTAGATACTTGGGTGCAAATGTGAGTAGAAAGGGAGTAGTGGGGGGTGGAGGTAGAATGTAGATTGAGAGAAGCGAGGAAATGCCTGGGGGATTAAAAAATGCAATGAGAAATAGACATTTGGGAATGGATGTTAAGAGGAGATTGTATGATGGAGAGATTGTGTTGAGAGCACTATATGGGGCAGAAATATGAAACACAAGAGAGGAAGAGAGGAGGAGTTTGAATGTGTTTGAGATAAGGTGTCTGAGCAGTATGATAGGGGTTACTAGGCTGGATAGAGTGAGAAATGAGGAGGTGAGGAGGATAACAGGGGTGGAGAGGAAGTTGGGAGATAGGGTTGATGAAAGAATATTGGGATGGCTTGGACACATGGAAAGAGTGAAAAAAGATTAGTAAAAGAGGTGCAGAAGGCAGAGGTGGAGGGGGTGAACATGAGGGATCGACCTAGGATGAGATGGATGGATGGGGTATTGGGAAAGAGGGGAATGTCTGTTGAGGAAAGACAGGAGAGGACAGATGGGGTTGAATGGAGAATGGTTGTGTATGGATGATGCTGTGATGCATGAGGGGGAGTGGGTGAGAGATGGGAGGTGAGGGAGTATGTGTGAAAAATAAATTGACGCAGCCCAAAGGGATTTCTCCCTGTTTTCTCCTTTTCTGCACGAGGGGATGGAGAGGGGGTTCGCCGATTTAATGAAATGGCCTTGCTGTGGATGTGCTGTGTCTTATGACACTGCTTCTGACCCTGGGCAGTGGGCATGATGCAGGGATGACTTGTCATGCAGGAGGTGCCAAGATAAGAGGGTGGATGGGAGTGGAGTATGTTGGGGATGGAATTGGTGAGAATGGTTTTTATGCCTTTTTTTGTTTTTTTGGGGCTACCTCCCTTGTAGGGGGGAAAAAAGCCTTTGGTATATGTACATTATCAGTTAGTTATATTACCTAAATTACCAGCCCAACACTTTGCAGCTTCAAAGTCTGGTGTGTGAAGGATGAAATTTTCACTGGCAGGGTCATAGTGAGCTTCAGTCCTCATGGCCTTTGAATTGGTCCCATGAGATATTTCTGTCAGGCAGAAGCAACCTCCTATCTGTTTATACAATACAAGTAACTTCATCAAATGTGCAAAAAGAAAATGTATATGATACATAGGTAGATTGCACCATTTCGCCAGCAGAGACAGGAGGGTTCAAAGATGATGTTGAGTGAATTTAGTTGGATTTGCTGGATGAGGAAACTTTATTTCTGTATGGAATGGGTGGGAGTAGTTTTTATGCCTTTGTTTTTTGGCTACCTCCCTTATAAGGGGGAAAAAGCCTTTGGTATATATATGTATGTATGTACAATTCTGCCATATACTTTACCTAGGATACTCAACAGTTGAATACCTTAACCCCTAATGCATCAGCAGCATATGTCATATGCCGCAATTGTTTTATGGATTGAGTGCCAGCTGCATACGCTGTAAGCCGCAATTTAAAAAAATCTGCCAAAAATAGGTATTATATTGAGGGTCAAATCTGTGGTAATGACCAAGTAGCCCTATCCATTGGCTATAAAAGGCACCCAAATTTTTTTTTATTTATTGACAAAACTGGCAACCCTGGCAGCAATTTTTCGAGGGTAACTTGGTATATAATATCGGCCTTTAGGACATAATTTAGGTGATTCTGGTGTATGAAACGAAGTATCAGGAGGTGAAGTTGTACTTCAACAGTTAGGCAGGTGCTATTTAGTACATATTCGGACATATAGAATTGGCAATTTCACACTGCCAATTTTTGTAATAAATGCATAATACAAAATGTGGCTGGGCAATAATGGTGTGATGGATGCTTACTAAAACATTTGCCAAAACAATAAGAAACACCACAATCACCTATCCTCCATAAAATTATAATAATAAGATACCGAAAAATCAATTTACCACATAACAAAGTGATAAATATTTGCCAAGAAATCCACAAAAACTATTTATAAACATATTTTCTGAAAGTGTCAGACTATTATGGGCGACTGTACATTGACTTGCAACATCATAAATATGAAATTCCTTCACTCTCTAAAATTCTAACAAAGCTTCCCCGAAAAAATATGATAGATGTTCTCATTCAACCCATATGAGGAATGTTTTCTACTAAACTTTCGCATGCATATCTCAACAAAATTGACCCAGTTTCTCCATTTCTAAGCTAAGGTGACTCAAAATAAGCAAGATTTGTTGGTTTTACATATTTTTTAGTTGATTTAAGCAATATATATATATATTTATATATGTATGTAATATATATATATATATATTTATATATGTATGTAATATATATATACAACCACTCCTCGTTTAACGACGACAATTGGGACCAGCGTCGCCGTTGTTAACCGAATTGGTCGTTAAGCGAAAGTGTATACATATATGTACAATGTCCAGCAATACATGTATCTTTATTTTCGTGTATTTTCCCTCTTTTATACAGTACATTAAAGCTTTGTTTACTGTTTTGATAGTACAGAAAGCCCTCAAATAATGCAGTGGTTAGGTTCCTGAAATTACTGTGTATGACCAAATCCACGTATGCTGACATTCCATATTAAATACCGGGATATTTTTTTTAGTTTCGACCATGGGCGCAATATAGCAATAGAAAATTAATTACTAATTTTATAAATTAAAATGTATCAACATAATATGTAATTTTGTGGGTGGAAATGAAAATAAAAATACCTTGGTACAAGCAAATATGCTAATGAACGAAGTCGGTAGCATAGGATTGGGACGCCATCTTGTCTGTCAATTGATGGCCTCGGTAATTCCGACAGTACCTCGCCAGGTATATTTTCTTGAAAGAATGTTATGGAGCGGAGATACATGCATTCCTTCAAGATGCAAGAACATTGTATACCCCACAAACTGAGAGAGTGGTTGAAAAGCCCCCCAACGTCTCTCACGACGATGACAAAGAGGACGAGCCGAATGACATTTAATTTGCAGGTAATGATTTATCAAACACAGGTTAGGTTAGTTTAGTTTAGGTTAGACGAATTTATCATCCTTTCATTTCTTCGACGTCGGCATCTATCATAACAAACATGGCTTACCATTCGTCCGACACGACTTCGTTACTTACGAAATCTGTTTTAGCACCTTTTTTGTTTTTTTTATTTCCGCTCACAAAATTGCATATTACGTTGATACATTATAATTTACAAAATTAATAATTAATTTTCTATTGCTATATTGCACCCATGGACGAAACTAAAAATTTACCAATACCGGTATATACTGTACCCCAGGTAGTTTTTGCAGCTTGCAGGATGGTAATGTAGACCTAAGCTTCAGAACACTTTACCTCACAGCTAATATCCACCGTACAAGTTCATTTATAACATCATACAAATTTGCCTCAGCCAACTTATCGTACACGACATTGTAACTTCTGGAAATTTACGTTAAACAAATATTGGTCTGTCATAAAGCCCGTTGTTACTCCACGTTGTCATTAACCAAGTAGGTTGCTAAACAAGGAGTGGTGTGTATGTGTATATATATATATATATATATATATATATTGGCTCCAATGCTGAGGGGGGGAATATATACACCATTTGCCCAGTGATATATGGGTTAATAGTCCTAACCTTCAAACTTTTTTGTTTCCCCCTTTATATATAGGTACTATATTTGCTCTTCTCCAATCTTCTGGAACTTTTCCTTCTTTCAATGAACTGTTAATTAGGCTATGTATTTTGTCTGCCAGTTCATTCCTGCATTCTTTCAAAATCCAGTTTCCTATTTCATCTGGTCCATGCGATTATCTGACATCAAGATTACTCAAGTGTTTCATTATTTCATTCCTTGTTACTTCTATTTCTTTCATAGGGGGGACTTTCTCCTCCCATTCAATATCACTAGGTTGTATGTTCTCCCTTGTAAACACTGATTTAAAATGCTTTTTCATAATTTCTGCCATTTCTATTTCCTCTGTGTATTCAACTCCTTGTCGTAGTTTCTCTAAATCTTGTTTGTTTTTCACTTTGTTATTTACAAATCTGTACAATAGTTTTGGTTAGTCTTTACATTTTTCTATGACATCTTTTTCATATTTTCTTTTTTCCTCTCTGCACACTTGTACATATTCATTTCTATAACTAGTATATATTTTCCATTTTTCAGGTCTATTGTCTTTTTTTCCATTTTTCCAAGCTTTATCTCTTTTGTCTTTTAACTTCCTCCAACTTTTGTTGTACCAGCACTTTACATATTCTTTTTCTTGCTTTTGTCTTGGGACATACTTTTCCACTCCTTTATAAATTTTTGTCAAAATATGCCATTTCTCTTCCACTGTTGTTTCTTCCTTGTATATTCTTTCCCAGTCTTCTTTTTGAAAGAATTCTCTTATCTTATCTTTTTTTTTTCATACATCAATCTTCCCTTTCTATATTATTCATTTCTTTTTATGTATTTTTCCTCATTTAGTTCCATTTCAACCAATATGTGGTCACTTTTACTTATTGGTGTTTTATATTCAATCTTTTCCACTATTTCAGGTTCTGATGTGATTATTAGGTCCAGTCTCGATGTTTCTTCTTCATTTCTATGCCTAGTGTTCTCTTGAATCCATTGCATCATTGTATGGTCAATAATCATATCAAGTAGTACCCCCATGAGTTGTCTCCACTCTTTACTGTCATCTCTTCCCAGCAGACTTCTTTACAATTAAAGTCACCCATTATAACTATTCTTCCTCCATCTTCCATTATCTTATTTAATATTATCCTTGTGTCTTCTAACATACTTTTATGTTTTTTCTCTTCCCACAAGGCTGTTTTAGGAGGCATATAATTTATTACAAACTTTCTGCTCTTCCTATCTTTGTCTTCCACTTCCATCATAATCATCTCTACTCTATTCTTTCCATATGTGACACTCCTCACATTTATATCCTTCTTAGTCAGGAACATAACTCCACCCCCTTGTTTTGCCTCTCTGCTTCTAATCCAATAATTATATGCACCATGCCCTACACTGTTGGGTGGTAGTGAACCTTTCAATTTTGTCTCTTCAATTCCCATTATGTCCAGTTCTTTTTCCTTCAGATAACCATTCAGTTCATTCATTCCTGTTATTAAGCCATCTATATTTGTGTAAGACACTCTTAATTTTCTGCTACTTCCATTGTATTTTCTGTTTCCCTTTTGTTTTTCTCTGTTATGTGCCATTTCCTCACTTTCATATTCACTACTCTCCAATAGAATTCCTCTTTTTCTGACTCTGTTCTCAACTCGTTTTTTTCCTTAGCTTCTTGTCTTTTTGTTTTCTCATCCTCTCTTTCCTCTTTATTCATTTTTCTTTTTATCCATACCTTTTTATATTGTTCATGGTCTGCTAGTTTCCTTGTTTTTGCTAAGATATTCTCTGCTATCCAGCCTAGTAACCCCCATCATACTTCTCAGACACCTCACCTCAAACACATAGAACAAAGAAAAGAGAGGAGACTTGATAACTATTTATAGAATCATGAAAGGCATAGAAACTATTGATAGAGAGGATCTAATAAAATGGGATAGTAGAAATACAAGAGGACACGGAAAGAAAATCAAGAAAGACAGTTATAGAAGGGACCTGAAAAAGAACAGCTTTCCCCACAGAGTAATAGACATCTGGAACAAGTTGGACGAAAAAGTGGTGTGTGCAAAAACAATTCATGATTTTAAAAACAGTTTAGAAGACGGGACATCACGAGCATAGCTCCCCTTCCTGTAAAATACAACTAGGTAAATACATTCAAACTCCTTCTCTCTTCCTCTCTTATGTTCCATGTTTCTGCCCCATACAGTGTTGTTGACACAATCACTCCTTCATTCAGTCTCCTCTTAGCATCCATTCCCAAATGTCTATTCCTCATTACACTTTTTAATCCACCAAGGCATTTACTCGCTTCTCTCAATCTACATTTTACCTCCACCTCCACTCCTCCCTTTCCTGCCACATTTGCACCCAAGTATCTAAAACTATCCACTTTCTCCAGTTGCTCTCCCTTAATCCTCCCTTCCAGTCTGCTGCCACTTTCACCCCTTGTACATCTCATCACCTTACTTTTACCCACATTTATCTTCAACTTTCTTCTTTCACACACTCTCCCTGTCACGTCACACTGGGTTCATGCTCGTGATGTGACATATTTATTCCTTGAGCATAATTACACTGTGTTATGCTACCCCTTTGTGTGAGAATGAACAATGACTCCTTGTCCGCTAAGGCCGTTGACCTGGAACGCGCGCGAAAGCTCTCGTAGGCAAGCGGCGGAGTGATACGAAGCCAACGCCGCCCGCTAGCTGAGGTCAAGGGGCGCGTGAATCGAGAAGAAGGCGAAGTAGTGCCTCCCCTCCTTTCTACCTCATTGTCTTGTAGGTTAAGGTATAAGCTAGGGAATTATTGTGAACCCTCTCCATGCATAAATAAAGGAAGTAATGGATGTGTGGAGTTGGGTGGATAGGGATAGGAAATGTATATTAAGATAAGTTGGCATTGGGCAATAGCACTTGTGTTGTGCGGTTGGGGTATAAATCAGGGGGTGAGGTCACCCACGCTGCTCCCTCCGCACTCGACCTCTGCGCATTGTCGGTACTTGTAAGTAAGAGATATTCTCATTAGTTGTGTTAATAAATATTTCGGTGATTTTGTATATCTTCTTTCTTTATCCTGGCGTGTTGGACGTATCTATAAAGGGGCGATTCTTCTCTGAGACTCATGATTGTATGAATTACTCAAACTCTGTTATAGAGTTTGATGTAACACACAAAAACTGAGCTTATGGCATGACATAAATGGGGGCCTCATGACCGGGATACACTCCGCCGCTTGCCTACGAGAGCTTTCGCGCGCGTTCCAGGTCAACGGCCTTAGCGGACAAGGAGTCACTGTTCATTCTCACACAAAGGGGTAGCATAACACAGTGTAATTATGCTCAAGGAATAAATATGTCACATCACGAGCATGAAGGATAATTACACTGTGTTATGCTACCCCTTTGTGTGAGAATCAACAATGACACCGAGTCCGATAATGCCGTTGACCTGTAACACGTGCTAAAGCTCTCGTAGGCAAGCGGCGGAGTGATACGAAGCCAACGCCGCCCGCTAGCTGAGGTCAAGGGGCGCGTGAATCGAGAAGAAGGCGAAGTAGTGCCTCCCCTCCTTTCTACCTCATTGTCTTGTAGGTTAAGGTATAAGCTAGGGAATTATTGTGAACCCTCTCCATGCATAAATAAAGGAAGTAATGAATGTGTGGAGTTGGGTGGATAGGGATAGGAAATGTATATTAAGATAAGTTGGCATTGGGCAATAGCACTTGTGTTGTGCGGTTGGGGTATAAATCAGGGGGTGAGGTCACCCACGCTGCTCCCTCCGCACTCGACCTCTGCGCATTGTCGGTACTTGTAAGTAAGAGATATTCTCATTAGTTGTGTTAATAAATATTTCGGTGATTTTGTATATCTTCTTTCTTTATCCTGGCGTGTTGGACGTATCTATAAAGGGGCGATTCTTCTCTGAGACTCTGGATTGTATGAATTACTCAAACTCTGTTTTAGAGTTTGATGTAACACACAAAAACTGAGCTTAGGGCATGACACTCCCAAACTCTATCACCAACTTCCTCAATCCCTCCTCTGATCCTGCTACAAGCGCAGTGTCGTCCGCAAACAACAACTGGCTCACCTACCACTTTTCTCCATTTTCTTTAACCATCTCCAACCCCTGAACGACCACCCTTGCATTTATCTCTCGCACCACCCCTTCCACGTATAAGTTCAACAGCCAGGGCGACATAACACATCCCTGATGAAGTCCCACTTTTACCTTGAGCCACTCACTCTCTCCATTTCTAATTCTGACACATGCTCTACTACTCTCGTAAAAACTCTTGACAGCTCCAAGAAGCTTTCCTCCTATCCCGTATATCCACAAAACCTCCCACAGTGCCTTCCTGTCTACCCTGTCATAAGCCTTTTCCAAATCCATAAAAGCTCAAAAAACATCCTTACCTTTTCCTACAGCTTTCTCACATATCTGTCTTACCACAAA
This sequence comes from Oratosquilla oratoria, assembly GCF_046742065.1. Lineage (NCBI taxonomy): Eukaryota > Metazoa > Arthropoda > Malacostraca > Stomatopoda > Squillidae > Oratosquilla > Oratosquilla oratoria. Next base: position 19,269,419 of record NC_134797.1, on the reverse strand, counting down.
AATCTGATCTACACAACCTCTACCCATCCTAAAACCACACTGTTCCTCGCCAATTACTCCCTCTGTTCCTCTCCGAATCCTCTCAATCAAGATCCTCCCATAAGCCTTCCCAACTACACTCAACAAGCTAATCCCTCTGAAACTACTTCACTCACACTTGTCCCCTTTTCCCTTGTAAAGTGGAACTATACAGGCACTCCTCCAGTCCTCCAGCACTCTACCCTCTCTCCAGCAAACATTAAATAACCTCACCAGCCAGTCCACCATCACTGTACCTCCTTTTTTTTTAGACATTCTGCATGGCATCTATCCAGACCAGGTGCCTTACCTGCTTTCATCATCTTAACAACTGCCTTCACTTCATCCTTCCTTATTTCTACTACATTTTCCTCACTCATCACAGTCAATTTCTTAGCACTTCCCACTGCAACTATCTTTCCCTCCCTATCCTCCTTCACATTTAGCAACTCCCTAAAATACTCTGCCCATCTTCCCCTTACTGCCTTCTTTTCCATTATCATCTCTCCATCTGCACCTTTTACCTTTTCTTCTCTACTTGATTCACCTCCTCTTCCTCTCTTAATTTCTTTCCAAAACATCTTTTTATTACTTTCAAAATTTTCTGTCATACTCCTACCCCATTTCACATCTGCTATCCTCTTCGCCTCCTTTATCTTGTGCTTTACTTCTCTTTTCTCTGTACCTCTCATATGACTCCCTCGTCCTATTTTGTAACCAATCTGTGAAAGCTCGCTTCTTCTCTTCTACAACCTTCTTTGTTTCCTCATCCCACCACTCATTACCCTTCCTTCTATTTCCTCCTGTCCTTCTTGTTCCACACACCATCTTTGCACACTTAATGATGCCCTCCTTGAACCATCCCCATTCCTCCTCCACTCCTAGCTCTACTCTATCCTTCTTTCCCTCCCACTCCCCTCTCAGCTTCTTCTTGTACTCCTTCTCCTTTTCCTGTTCATTTAAAGAGTTCACTCTAAGCACCTCCCTACCTTTTGTCCTTTTCCTCTTTCTCTATCTATCCTCCACTCTCAGCTTACCTTCCACCAATAAATGATCTGATATTCCCGCGAGATTTAAGTTCCATACTGAAGTGGTTAACGCTCTATCTACCACCCTTCCATCCACCACCCTCTCCCATGTGTACTTATGCTTGACTTTCTTCCGAAATACTGTATTTGCTATCATCAACTCTCTTTCAAGACACATCTCCACCATCAACTCTCCACTACGATTCTTTCCTGGAACTCCACATTTCCCAACCACTCTGTCAATTGGTTCATTTCCTACCCTCTACACTCTTCTCACTCTTCTCACTACCAACACATCCATCTTTCTTCTCACAAACATACTGTCTATCTCTTCCCTTTCACTCTCATCTGTACCACATCCATGGACATTAAAAGATCCAAACCTTAGGATACTGGTTGGAAAACTAGACCCTCTTATTCCTTTACATTTTTTAGGAATGTCCCCTTTGGGGCTACAGGGAGGAGGCTACCTAGTCCTAATCCCCATCCCGTTTTTGTCACCTCTTATGACTCAAGTGGAAAGACTTGGTGGCAGTATTCTTTCCCCACACCACAGATAATACATATAGCAATATTAAAAATTATATCAATAATATCAATAACAATAATATTAACAATTTTGTAGCAACTATATCTAAATTCTGCATTTACTACTGACCTCCATTGCATTCAATGCCTTGATGAATTTCAGGTGACGATTAGTACCAAGTCCCATGATACCAGATGTGATGAAGTCAATCAGGAGACCTTTTCTTGCTGCCAGGGACCAGTCATAGGCTCCAAGGACATTACTTAAAGCAGATGCCTATGAAATCCCCAAAGATAAGAGTAAATCTAATCAAATACACACTATCAATATATTTCATGCCCTGTTGAAAACAGTTAAAGACAATAAAATGAGTAGCATTATATATAACCCCTAAAGAATGCATATCCACACATCATCAATAATACTGAGTATATGAACTGATTATGAGCTAATGAGGGACCAATGACTGGTACCTGCATGTGGTGGTCCTCCAAGATTTATGTAATTTTTCTGCATACATATATGAGTGGAGATTAGTCTCCAATCATAAAATAAAGCCAAAAGCTATGTGATTTTGGTCCATGATGGGTGTCACTAAGTTCTCCTATACATAAACACTAGGAGGGCAGATACTATTCTCCCTTTATGGGCTAACATAATTTGCAATATGAAAGAAATCAAAGAATTTGCAACCTTTCTTGGATCACCAAGGAGTTCAGCTTGTGGTAGCATATTCAATTCTACTAATCGCCTCACTCTTAAGTAGGTAATATGCCTGATCTCTTCAAGAGTCTTGTCTCCTCTGTGCTGAAACAATGGATCTTGCTCTACTTTATTGTAGGCCTTATTCTGAGAAAGAAAGAATATATCCATATGAGATAAGATTTTGTAAAATCAAATACATACATACATATACCAAGGCTTTTTCCCCCTTCCAAGGGAGGTAGCCAAAAAGGGAAAGGCATAAAAACACTCCCACCCATTTCATCCCTAGATACACTCCACACCCCTCCCACCCTCCCTCTCATCTGAGCACCTCCTGGATGACGGGTCATCCCTGCACCCTGCCCACCGCCCTGGGTCAGAAGCAGTGTCGCAAGACACAGTACATCCACAGCAAGGCTGCTTCATTTAATCGGCGACCCCCTCTGCATATAAGGCGAGGACGGGGAGAAATCCCTTCGGGCTGCGTCAAAATTTACTTACACATACTACCCCGGCCCCCACCCCCCCGCCTATTCCTCCTCATGCAGTCACAACATCATCCATATACAACCATTCTCCACTCACCTCTGTCTTCCGTCCTCTCCCTTCCTTCCTCAACAGACATTCCCCTCTTCCCCAAAGCCCCCTTCACCCCATCCATCCACCTCATCCTAGGACGTCCCCTCATGTTCACTCCCTCCACATCTGCCTTCCATACCTCTTTTACTAGTCTTTCTTCACTCATTCTTTCCATGTGTCCAAACCATCCTAATATTCTTTCATCAACCCTATCTCCCAAATCCTTTTTCACCCCTGTTCTCCTCCTCACCTCCTCATTTCTCACTCTATCCAGCCTAGTAACCCCCACCATACTTCTCAGACACCTCATCTCAAACACATTCAAACTCCTTCTCTCTTCTTCTCTTATATTCCACGTTTCTGCCCCATACAGTGCTGTTGGCACAATCACTCCTTCATACAGTCTCCTCTTCGCATCCATTCCCAAATGTCTATTCCTCATTACACTCTTTAAACCACCAAGGCATTTACTCGCTTCTCTCAATCTACATTCTACCTCCACCTTCACTCCACCTTTTCCTGCTACACTTGCACCCAAGTATCTAAAACTATCCACTTCCTCCAGTCGCTCTCCCTTAATGTTCATTTCCAGTCTACTGCCACTTTCACCCCTTGTACATCTCATCACCTTACTTTTACCCACATTTATCTTTAGCTTTCTTCTATCACATACTCTCCCAAACTCTGCCACCAGCTTCCTCAATCCCTCCTCTGACCCTGCCACAAGCGCAGTGTCGTCTGCAAATAACAGCTGGCTCACCTCCCACTTTTCTCCATTTTCTTTAACCATCTCCAATCCCTGACCCACTACCCTAGCATTCACCTCTCGCACCACCCCATCCATGTATAAGTTGAACAGCCAGGGCGACATAACGCATCCTTGACGAAGTCCCACCTTTACTTCAAACCACTCACTCTCTCCATTTCTAATCCTGATACATGCTCTACTACTCTCATAAAAACTCTTGACAGCTCCCAAAAGCTTTCCTCCTATCCCATAAATCTGCATAACCTCCCACAGTCCCTTTCTGTCTACCCTATCATAAGCCTTTTCCAGATCCATAAAAGCCCAAAAAACATCCTTCCCCTTTCCTATAGCTTTCTCACATATCTGTCTTACCACAAAGATCTGATCTACACAACCTCTACCTGTCCTAAATCCACACTGTTCCTCACCAATTACTCCTTCTGTTCCTCTCCTAATCCTCTCAATTAAGATCCTCCCATAAGCCTTCCCTACTACACTTAACAGGCTAATCCCTCTGAAACTACTACATTCACACTTGTCCCCTTTTCCCTTGTAAAGAGGAACTATACAGGCACTTCTCCAGTCCTCCGGTACTCTACCCTCTCTCCAGCAAACATTAAATAACCTCACCAACCAGTCCACCATCCCTGAACCTCCCTTTTTCAGACATTCTGCATGGCATCCATCCAGACCAGGTGCCTTACCTACTTTCATCATCTTTACAACTGCCTTCACCTCATCCTTCCCTATTTCTCCTCCATTCTCCTCACTCATCACTCTCATTTTCTTTGCATTTCCCACTGCAACTATCTTTCCTTCCCTATCCTCCTTCACATTTAGCAACTCCCTAAAATATTCTGCCCATCTTCCCCTTACTGCCATCTCTTCCATTATCATCTCTCCATCTGTACCTTTTACCTTTTCTTCCCTACTTGATTCGCCTCCTCTTCCTCTCTTAATTTCTTTCCAAAACATCTTTTTATTACTTTCAAAATTTTCTGTCATACTCCTACCCCATTTCACATCTGCTCTCCTCTTTGCCTCCTTTACCTTTTGCTTTACTTCTCTTTTCTTTTCTTTGTACGTCTCAATCAAATATATAAAAAAAGAAACTTTAAATTCATGCAAGATTCATATCATCCAAAATATCAACAAAATAAAGGAAAAGCAACTGCTATCTTGTGTTTCACTCAATGAAAACTTGCAGCCTCACAGCTGATGATGGCCCATTAACTCTTTCACATGCCTCTCTAGGAAGTAATTTATAACTTTTGTCTGAGTTATATTAGTGTGGGTCTGTTTCTATTTCTACCTCCCCTTACAAGGGAGGTAGCCAAACTCAAAAGGCATAAAGCCATTCCCACCCATTTCATTCCCACACACTCCACTCCCACCCATTTCATCCCCACACACTCCACTCCCACTCACCACCCTTCCCTCCTTCTTTTCTTGGCTCCTCCTGGATGACGGGTCATCCCTGCATCTTGCCCATTGCCCTGGGTCAGAAGTAATGCAGCAAGACACAGCACATCCATACCAAAGCCAATTCATTTAACTCGCAACCACCTCTGTTCTTTTAAGTGAAAACCTGGGGGGGGGGAATATTCAATTGACATGGACTTTGTTAGACTTTACAAACAGCATATGATTGCTCAGTTTCAAAGAAATGGGAAAAAAAAAATGTAAAGAAATGCAGCCTCCTAAACAAACCAGGTCTCTCATGCAAGAGATCTACTATTCCCAAGTAATCAGCAACAGCCACCAGATGGGCCCATATGTCACTCAGGGAAGAAATATTGTGCTGTTGTCTTTGGATAATTAGTGCATGTCATAATTAGTGCAGGGTAGTGTAGGATGAGGTATTCAGTGTCCTCCATATGATAGCTGCATGTAGGGCACTTTGACACTATACCCAAGCCTATTCTGTGTTGGTATCATCTTAGAACTGAAAGGTGTCCTACTTGAAGGTGAGCCAGTGTGGTTCTTCCTCCTCTTGAGAGGGATTTTTTTGTAGTACTGATATTACTGTGGGATTGGTGGTGTATTGAGTTTGGGGAACTAATCAGACCAGTAGATGATAGAATGGCTTGTTTGCAGGCATGATATGTACTAAAGTATACATTATTAAAATCACACTACTGAAGTACTACATTCATAAAAAGGTATGATGAGAGATAAATTTAAGGTGAGACATTGAGTGTAAAATCTATTATATGATACTATCAGAGCAGATAAGCATAACTAGATGAGTGGATTAGGGACACACATTATAGGTTTCACTTTACATGCTCACAAATGCATACAATTAGAATTAAAGACAAATAATAACATTACCATAAATGAAATAATTTCTGGTGGGTCAATATAAGCCTTCATATGTTTCCAATGAAATGATGCTTTCTGCCGATAACTGTCCAAAGGGCCACTTGGCATATCAGGAATGAGCTCATCCAGATTTTCTCCCTCCTGAGCACCAGCAGAGTAAGTTAAGAGTCCAAACATTGTAGCTGTCTCCTGGAATATACAAAGTATGTATAAATCAATCAACCATTATTTTCACAGTCATTGTTCAGCTATCTCAATAACTATGCAACCCCTTCCTTAGAAGATAGCAACACTGGACTTATGAACTATTCAAATATCAATAATTTTCTTAATTTTCATCTTATATTGAACAATACATGGCGAACTTTTCAGTTGCTTCAACTGAACCTTAAAATTTTAAAACATTCTGATCCTACAACTGTTATATTGGCATTTATAAAAAAAAAAAAATAATGTTTACACTTCAATTATTCTTTGTAACTTGGGTCACATATAATCATTCCTTAAAATCCCACTCAAAATCTAATAATCACCTTTCACATGGAAAAAAGTGATTACTGGCTGGATGAGGAAAGTGTAACTGAAGAAACTACCTGGAAAGATAGTGGAACGACTGAAGTTGTGCCCTTACTAACTTAACAACTCTTATCACTTGTCCTTGATCTTATCTATGACAGAACCTATACCAAATACCTACTTGAAATAATCTTGCATAATAGATAGCAGAGGTAACTGTCTTCCTGGTGCACATTTTCAAAATCTATCTTCCCCCTCATCTCCATCTAGAAATGCAGCCCTGAGGGCCAAAATTATCTTATAAATTTCAACTGTATTCTTCCATTTTTTCACATATGGAGCTGTGAGCCAGTGACTACTCCCTTCTTCCTATTACTTTCAGCCAGTAACATTGAAATAGTCCTAAACTAATACAACATAATAGTCCAAAGTTTCTTCCCAGCAAGATTTTTGGGAGGGTCTAAGGACCATTGCCAGCCACTATGAAACTGTGAATTTCCAGTCAATGAAATTCAAGGCACTTATAATCTGAGAAATTACCAGATAGAGGAAACTGTAAACTCCAGTTCTTAAACATAATCATAAAACTTGGGACTAACAATGGAAACCTGCACTTAATAGTTTTATCAAATTATTATTGAACAGAATCATCTCCCTTCTCCTCATTCTCAAATCTCAACAGCCCTATTTCTATCTAGAGGTCCTGGCATCAAGGGGCTGGCATAACATCTCTCTCAATCAATTTTGATTCTCCTAAACTTGTTCATATGAAGCAAGCCCACATTTGGCAACTGCTCTCCCACACATTCAACACATTCAACAGTCCAATATTTCTTCTTGGAGATCTATGAAAGGATTCAAAGGCCACTGTTGAATACTAAAGGCTGTGTGTTCCCAATCAATGAGGTGTCTACCTCCTATGCTTCTTATTGTATATTGTGTTGGTTCTTAATTATAACCAACAAGGGGCCCAAACTATTTTGATTGATCCTGGTGCAGCAGTGTCTTCATCGTGGAACCACCCCCCAACCCCAAGAGTTGGGGGCCAAACTGCAGCAAACATCCCTGGCCACTGGCTCTACGCAGGTGGCACCTATCCCCAGGAGGGGCTTTGGTCACCTGGACAAGTACCACAATCCTTTTACAACATGCACTGTTATGTTTTTTTCTGCACTGAGGAGTGTTTTTCTGGCATTCACCCCTCTTCTACTATTAGCCGGAGATGTAAAGAGCAATCCTGGGCCCGCCACAACATACACATGCCCAACATGCTCCGAACCCATTACCTCAAGCAGACAGACAAAGGGCTCAGTTCAATGCAACATATGCAAAAAAATAGGCCCACTTCAATTGTACAACACTTGCAGACAAACAAATACACAAACACTTGGACATGTTCTACCTGCCCTCCAATAACCTCACTCCCACCTTCCCAACCACAGCCTACACCCTTACCCACACCCAGTCTCCCCTGGTGGATTCATCACCCTGATCCACCAATCCATCTGTTTTGTGGACACAAGTGCCATAACCAAAATCCTCCTCCCTACCACAGAAATCCAATCTATTCTAATCCATACAGGCAACAAATCAACACTAACAATAGTTAACATATACATCCCCCCCCCCATCATCCCCCTCAGTTCCAAACACTTTCAGGCCTCAACTTAAATCAACTAGCCATAATACCTAACCTCATCATGGGTGGTGACTTCAATGCCAAGTCATCGGCCTAGTATGTAGACATCTCTGACACAGATAAAGGGCTTGATATGCAGATTTGACTCACTGACCATCATGAACAACATATATGATCATACACAGATCCCACACCAAGCCCTCTACACCCCCTCCTCTCCTGATATCACCTTCTGCTCTCCCTGCCTAACCCCAACAACTTCATGGTCAGACAACTTTATGGAGAGTGGTCAGATCCCTTGAATCTGACCACCTTCCAATCATCATCACCACCAAAAAAAGATGCACCCCAGTTGACCAATTACAAGAGAGCAAACTGGGAAGCTTTCACTGAAGAGACAGAACAACATTTTGAGAGACTTAATAGTACACCAATCACAAACATAAACAATGGTGTGCACACTTTTAATACAGTCATCCAAAATTCAGACAAGAGATACATCCCTAGAGGCAACAGAAAATCACACAACCGCAACTTCACACCAGAAATCCAAAGCCTCATCAGACAAGATACACTTAATCACAACACCCCCACACTTATCCTTCAAAACATAGCAGACAAAATACAAATACTAAACACTGTGATTACAATAAAGTAAATGAACAAAAAACACAAAATTGGCAAAATTTTGTCAATATGCTTGATCACAAAACAAACACCAGCAAATTGTACAAAACATTCAACAGCATTACACTATCTAACAGTAACATAACACACTCTCATGCAGCAATAACCACAACAACAGATAATTTACCCTCAAACAGACAACAAGCAAACACACTCATAAATCATTTTGCACAGACAAGCCATCTTATTTCTCACCCTGATGACTGACCGACACACCATTCGACATAAAAAAGACTTTCCCACAGACTCAGACTATACACCCTTCATAGACAGTCATACAAAACACATAATGCATAACCTCAAGCACTCATCTGCCTGTGGCCCTGACAACATAAGTAACATCTACCTAAAACACATTGGACCACAAGGTATACACACACTCACAAACATTGCAAACTACAGCTATTCACACATTATTATACCTCACATCTGGAAGCATGGAAAAATAATCACCATCCCAAAACCCAATAAAGACCCAACAATCCCAACATCACACTGCCCAATCACATTTCTCTGCACCCCCTCCAAAGTCATTGAATGCCTCATACTTCAACTCATCATACCACATATTCCCCTTGCTGAATCACAACACGGTTTTAGACCACTACACTCCACAAACACGCTTCTAATAAACCTCATGCAAAGAATTTTAGATGGCATCAATTCAGATAGGCCCCATCATAGAACACTTCTCATAACATTAGACATAAGTAAATCTTTTGATGCTATCCCCCACCACAATCTAACAAAATATATAGCACAAACATGCACAATAACACCAAAAGATGGCTGGCCAATTATCTGGCAGGCAGGAATGCTTATGTGTCATATAATGGGCAATCATTGCACATCAGAAACATTAAGAATGGAGTACCACAGGGCTTTGTTCTATCCCTCACACTCTTTAATCTATACATGCATGATATACCCACACCAGACACCTCAGAAATACAAATTGTCCTATGCAGATGACATAACAATCACATGTACACATTGTAACACAAAGCTGCAGAAATAATACAGCCATACCTTGATACTTTCAACACATGGTTCATTACAATTAGACTCAAAATAGCCCCCAGCCAAATCTACAGCAACACTTCTCACAAACTGGACAAAAGAACACAAATAAATACCTCATCTCTATATCATCAACACTCTAACACCACACACAAACCAAAAATTGTTGGTGTAACATATGATACATCAATGTCATTCAAAAAACACATCACAAACATAAAAAATAAATGCACACCTAAACTTAACGCACTTAAATCAATCACTGGAACAACATTTGGACAAAACAAAGAAACTAATACCACAATATGCAAACAATGCATATGCTCAGTGATGAATTATGTGAGTCCAGCAAGGGCATTAATCTCAGTCACACCTCAACACCCTTCAGACCATACAAAACAAAGCCTTAAAAACAATTACAGGCTGTACATATACAACACCTACAGACCATCTACACTATGAAAATAAAATCGAAGTCAAAGATCACCTTGACATGAGAGGCACACAAACACAGCACAACTACACTACATAGCAGAACACCCACACACACCAAGAAACATAAAAAAAGACACCCAAATACCTATATCACACACAAATACTCTCTTCTCTTCCTCCACAACCACCAAATACCAGCCTCCAGAAACATATTTATATTCACTCATTGCTCCATTAATACACTAAAAGACAACACATTGCTGCATGCCAAGCCCCTGATATCCATCCCTCTGAATCCTCTCTCCCACGAAAGGACAGAGTCCACCTGGCCAGACTGTGGTGTGGCCACCACCCAGCCCTTCTAAGCTACCAGAAAAGACTGGATAACAGCATTGTGGATAACTGCCTAGGATATAACACTTCACCCCATACTATTCAACACATAATGGAAGACTGCATTATACAATCATGCAAGCAAACAACACAACATTCTAAAAAGGATTTGTGGGAAGACCCCATTCCAGCCGTGGCATTCCTTTGGGAGACAGGACTGCTCAGACAGACAGTCTAGGGAATGACAACAACAGCAACTATTTTGATATTATAATCATGGAGGAAAGCATCAATATTGAAAAAAAAGAGAAGTACCAATACCTATCCAGATAGTTAAACCCAAGCACATACAGTACATCTACAGCAAGGCCACTTTACTTAATCGGCAACCACCCCTCTGACCCCTCGTTAAAAAAGAGAAAACAAGATATGTATTTATCTAGTTGTATTTTACAGGAAGGGGAGTTATGCTCGTTGTGTCCCGTCTTCATATCTCATTTTATCTAGACTGTTTTTAAATTTGTGTATCATTTTTGCACACACCACATTCATCTAACTTATTCTAAACGTCTATTACTCTGTGGGGAAAGCTGTTCTTTTTCAGGTCTCTTCTATAGCTGGCTTTCTTGATTTTCTTTCCGTGTCCTCTTGTATTTCTGCTATCCATTTTATTAGATCCTCTCTATCAATAGTTTCTATGCCTTTCATGATTCTATATGTAGTTATCAAGTCTCCTCTCTCTCTTCTTTGCTCTAATGTCTGAAGCTCAAGTATTGCTAGTTTCTCTGCATATGATATTTCAGAGAGTGTTGGTGCAAATTTCATAATTGCTCTTTCTATTCTTTCAAGTTTTGTTATACATCTTTTTTGTGCTTGGTGACCACATCGTCGCTGCATACTCCAATCTTGGTCTTATCAAAGTGACTAGTATTTTCTTCACCATTTCTCGTCCAGGTACGTAAATGCCACTTTGATTGTTCTTATTAAATTATAAGTTTCTCTAAAATCTTGTTTATATGTTTCTCAGGAGACATATTATTCATAATAATGACTCCCAGGTCCTTCTCATTTTCTACTTTTTTAATTTCTTCCTCTCCCAATTTATATGATCCCACTATTATTTTTTTTTTTTTTTTTTTTTTTTTTTTTTGCCTTTTCCAAATTCCATTATACTACACTTCTTAGTATTGAACTCCATCTCCCACTTCCTACTCCATTCCCATACTTTATTGAGATCACTCTGCAGCAACTCACTATCTTCTAGTACTCACTTTTTTCAACAATTTTACATCGTCCGCAAAGAAGCTCATATAACTTTCAATTCCTTTATCCATATCATTAATATATATAGCAAACACTATTGGGGCCAGAACTGTTCCTTGTGGAATTCCACTAATCACTTCATCCCAATTACAGTGTTTGTCTCTTATCACTACTCTCATTTTTCTTTCATGCAAGAAGTCTTCCATCCACTTCAGCAGTTTGCCTGTATTCCTCCTGCAGTTTCTAATTTCTTTTGCAATTTCTTATGCACCTTATCAAAAGCTTTTTTCAGGTCTAGAAATGCACAATCAGCCCGTCCATCTCTTTCTTGTATAATATCTATTAGCCTTGAATAGAAACACATTAAGTTTGTGACGCATGATCGTCCTCGTCTAAATCCAAATTGCCTTCGATTTAGAACATTGTTTTTTTCCAAATGCCTTACCCATCTAATTTTGATAATTCTTTCACAAATTTTTGCTATTGTACTTGTAAGAGAGACTGGTCTATAGTTAGTAGGGTTTTCCTTGTTTCCCCCTTTATATATTGGTATTACATTTGCTCTTTTCCAATCTTCTGGAACTTTTTCTTCTTTCAATGAACTGCTTATTAGACTATGTATTTTGTCTGTTAGTTCATTCCTGCACTCTTTCAAAATCCAGTTTGCCATTTTATCTGGTCCATGCGATTTTCTGACATCAAGATTACTCAAGTGTTTCATTATTTCATTCCTTGTTACTTCTATTTCTTTCATAAGGGGGACTTCCTCTTCCCATTCGATTTCTCCAGGTAGTATGTTCTCCTTTGTAAACACCGATTTAAAATGCTTGTTCATAATTTCTGCCATTTCTATTTCCTCTGTGTATTCAACTCCTTGTCGTAATTTCTCTAATTCTTGTTTGTTTTTCAGTTTGTTGTTTACAAATCTGTAAAATTGTTTTGGTTGATCTTTACATTTTTCTTCACACTTGTACATATTCATTTCTATAACTAGTATATATTTTCCATTTTTCTGGTCTTTTGTCTTTCTTCCGTTTTTGTCCAAGCTTTGTCTCTTTTGTCTTTTAACTCCCTTCAACTTTTGTTGTACCAGCACTTTACATATTCTTTTTCTTGCTTTTGTCTTGGGACATACTTTTCCACTCCTTTTTTATAAAAAAAAAAAAATTCAAAATATTCCATTTCTCTTCCACTGTTGTTTCCTCTTAGTATATTCTTTCCCAGTTTTCTTTTTGAAAGAATTCTCATATTTTATAAAAAAAAAAAAAAAAAATTCACACATCAATCTTCCTTTTCTATATTGTTCATTTCTTTTCATGTATTTTTCCTCATTTAGTTCCAGTCCAATCAATATGTGGTCACTTTTACTTATTGGTGTCTTATATTCAATCTTTTCCACTATTTCAGGTTCTGATGTGATTATTAGGTCTAGTCTCAATGGTTCTTCTTCATTTCTATACCTAGTGTTCTCTTGAATCCATTGTGTCATTGTATGGTCAATAATCATCTCAAGTAGAACATTTCCCCATGAGTTGTCTCCACTCTTTACTGTCATCTCTTCCCAGCAGACTTCTTTGCAATTAAAGTCGCCCATAACTATTCTTCCTTCATCTTCCATTATCTTATTTAATATTATCCTTGTGTCTTCTAACATACTTTTATGTTCACTCTCTTCCCACGAGACTGTTTTTGGAGGCACATAATTTATTACAAACTTTCTGCTCTTCTTATCTCTGTCTTCCACTTCGATCATAATCACTCTCTACTCTATTCTTTCCATATGTGACACTCATGTTTATATCCTTCTTAGTCAGGAACATAACTCCATCCCCTTCTTTTGTCTCTGTTTCTAATCCAATAATTATATGCACCATGTCCTACACTGTTGGGTGGTAATGGACCTTTATTTTTTACTCTACAATTCCCATTATATCTAGTTCTTTTTCCTTCGGATAATCATTCAGTTCATTCAATCCTGTTATTAATCCATCTATATTTGTGTAAGACACTCTTAATTTTCTGCTACTTCCATTGTATTTTCTGTTTCCCTTTTGTTTTTCTGTTATGACCCATTTCCTCACTTTCATATTCACTACTCTCCAATAGAATTCCCCTTTTTCTGACTCTGATCTCTTCTCGTTTTTTTTTTTTTCTTTATCTTCTTGTCTTTTCATTTTTTCCTCCTCTCTTTCCTCTTTATTCATTTCTCTTTTTATCCATATATTTTTATAATGTTCACTGTCAGCTAGTTTCCCTGTTTGTGACCTAAATTTAATCTTAATTGGTCTGGTCTTATCTGTACTATATTTTCCAAACCTATACATTTCTTCAATTTGTTTTGCTATTTCAGGTTCATCTTCCTGAACTAATTCTAATAAACTGTTTACTTTTTCTTTTTCCTCTTTGATTCTTGTGGTTCTATTTAGATTATACTTCTCTTCCATTCCTAATATAATTACACAGATTTTATCTGCTAAGTCTCTTACTATATTCTCCTTCTGTCTCATCACTTTAATAACTGTGTCTTCAGTTTGTTCTTTCATCTGCTGTTTTATTATATTATTAAATGCAATTTTGCTATTCTCTTGGATTTTTTTCCAACCCTGTGCTTCTTTTGTTATGGACTCTTTATTCTCTTTATTATTCCTCATTAATTCCTCATTCTCATCTTTTACTTTTTTTAACTGTCTTTTTAATTGTTCTAGTTCTTTCATTAAGTTTTTGTTCACCTTCTCTATTTCTTCCAATTTTTCAACTCTCTGCTCAATCCGCTTAAGTTGACTGAACCTACTCTCCCAATGTTCGGTCATTTTCTCAAGTTTTTCCTCTAGGCTTGCTAATCGGGGGAGCCTGGTATCCCCCCCCCCTCATTAAATCCATGGAAATTATTATCTTCCCTTCCATTGTGCTGCTTTTATCTATATTTCTAATCTTTACATTTTTGCTAATCCCTTCTTCACCAAAATCATCCGGCCTTCATTTGTTTACAAGTCGCCTGGCCTCCTGGGCCAAGTCCTCCCCTTCCTCATTTCCTTCCATTTCCCTCAGTAATCCCTTCCCTTCTCCTTTTTCATCACCTTCCCACTACACCACGAGCTTTCCCCTTCTCTATAAATACAACACAGGTACTTTCTTGTTGCTGTGATCCTCAAATTTTTTTATAACTCCGGAGTCCGAACTTCGCTGTCACCTCGACCGACGTGTATTTACCTAGTTGTATTTTATGGGAAGGGGAGCTATGCTCATGGTGTCCCGTCTTCATATCTCATTTTTTCTAAACTATTTCTAAATTCATGTATTGTTTTTGCACACACCACTTTCTCATCTAACTTGTTCCAAATGTCTATTACTCTGTGAGGAAAGCTGTTCTTTTTCACATCTCTTCTATAGCTGTCTTTCTTGATTTTCTTTCCGTGTCCTCTTGTATTTCTATCATCCCATTTTATCAGATCCTCTCTACCAATAGTTTCTATGCCTTTCATGATTCTGTAGTTATCAAATCTCCTCTCTCTCTTCTTTGCTCTAATGTCTGTAGCTCAAGTTTTGCTAGTCTCTCTTCATATGATAGTTTTGAGAGAGTTGGTGCCAATTTTGTAATTGCTCTTTGTATTCTTTCAAGTTTTGTTATACATTTTTTTTGTACCTAGTGACCACATCGTTGCTTCATATTCCAATCTTGGTCTTATCAAAGTGATTAGTATTTTCTTCACCATTTCTTCATCCAGGTATTTACCTAGTTGTATTTTGCGGGAAGGGGAGCTATGCTCGTGATGTCCCGCCATTGTATCTCGCAGTGTCTAGTTTGTTTTTAAACTCATGAATGGTTTTTGCGCATACTATTTCATTATCCAGTTTGTTCCAAGTGTCCAAAACTCTATGTGGAAAACTGTTTTTCTTCAGTTCTCTTCTATAGCTATGTTTTTTAATTTTCTTTCCATGTCCTCTTGTGTTTCTTTTGTCCCAGTTAAGTAAGTTCTCTCTATAAAGTATCTCTGTGCCTTTCATGATTCTGTAGATGGTCAATAGGTCACCTCTCTTCTTTGCTCCAGTGTCGGTAACTCCAGTTTAGCCAATCTCTCCTCGTATGATAGGTTTGCAAGTGCAGGTGCCATTTTTGTAGCTGCTCTTTGGATTCTTTCTATTTTCTTTATATTCTTTTTGGTACTGGGGGACCACAATGTCGCCGCATACTCTAATCTAGGCCTTATCAATGTAACCAATATTTTTTTCATCATGTCTTCGTCCAAGTATGTAAATGCCACTTATTGATCTTAGCAAGTTGTAAGTCTCCCCGACAATTTTGTTAATCTGTATATCATAGGACAAGTCGTTCGTGATAATTACACCCAAATCTTTTTCGGATCCTACTTTCTTTACTTCCTTGGTTCCAATTGTATATTTTCCTGATATTCTGTTTTTGCTTTTTCCAAACTCCATTATGCTACACTTCTTAGTATTAAAGTCCACTTCCCATTTCTGACTCCAGTTCCATACCCTATTTAGGTCTTCTTGCAGTGCTTCACAGTCCTCATCAGTTTCTACTTTCCTTAACAGTTTGGCGTCATCAGCAAAGAAGCTCATGTAGCAGTTCACGTCCTCGTCCATGTCGTTCATATAGATAGCAAACATTATTGGTGCCAGTACAGATCCTTGCGGTACTCCACTGATCACCTCTTTCCAATCTGAATATTTTTCTCTGAGCACTACTCTCATCTTTCTACCAGTCAGAAAATCCTCCATCCATTTTAGTAGTTTTCCTTGTATTCCTCCTATGTGTTCCAGTTTTTTTTAGTAATTTTCTGTGTGGTACTTTGTCAAAGGCTTTTTGCAAGTCTAGGAATGCACAATCAGCCCATCCATTTCTTTCTTGCACTATGTCTATTAGTCTTGAGTAAAAGCATATTAAGTTTGTGGTGCATGATCTTCCTTGTCTGAACCCGAATTGTCTTGGGTTTAATATGTTGTTGTCTTCCAGATGTTTTACCCATCTATTCTTGTCTTGTTGTTGTCTTCCAGATGTTTTACCCATCTATTCATTTTCTCACAAATTTTGGCTATAGTGCTTGTTAGTGATACTGGCCTATAGTTGGTGGGTTCTTCCTTGTTTCCTCCTTTATATATTGGTACAATGTTAGCATTTTTCCAGTCCTTGGGTATCTTTCCTTCTTTGAGTGAGCTGTTTATTAAGATGTGTGTTTTGTCTGTTAGTTCTTCTTTGCACTCCTTTAGAATCCAATTTGCAATACCATCCGGGCCATGTGATTTTCTGACGTCCAGTCTTGATAGATGTTCTGATATTTCTTTTAGTGATGTTGTAAACTCACTCATGTGGGGAGATTGCTTGTTATTATCTATGTCCCAATTTTGTATTTTCTCTCTGGTGAAGACAGATTTAAAGTGATTGTTCATGACTTCGGCCATCTCTAAATCTTCTGTGTATTCTATATTTCCTTGGCAAAGTTTCACCATTTCCTGTTTGGTTTTAAGTTTACCATTCACATACCGCTACTTTGATTGTTCTTATTAAATTATAAGTTTCTCTAAAAATCTTATTTATATGTTTCTCAGGTGACATATTATTCATAATAATGACTCCCAGGTCCTTCTCATTTTCTACTTTTTTTATTCCTTCTCCCAGTTTATATGATCCTATTATTCTTTTTTTTGCTTTTTCCAAATTCCATTATACAGGAGTCCCTCAAATAACGTGGATTCGAATAACACGGATTCAATCATACGCGGATTTTATTTCAAAACCATCTCAAATGTAGAGAACCGTTTTAAAATTCGCGCTGAGTCGGGCACGCATACGCACACACGCGGCAACATCACAAACATTTGTGGTGACTGCTTTCTATTTTACCATATACAGTCGATCCTCATATAACCCGGTCATTATGTACACTGGGAACTGCTCAAACAAGGGTGTGGGGCGAGGGGATAGCCGTGGGTGGCTGCCTGCGGTTACGTGTCAACCTCCGGGTACTGATGCAGGAGGGAGGGAGGGGAGGAGAGGGGGAGTAGGGGGTGGTAAGGGGGTAGCCAACAAGCTTTAGCTTGTCGCTTCCACCACCTGCGCCGTGCTATCATGAAATTTTACCGCCCTAACCTGTTGAAGTGTAATGTTTCTTTCGTTTGGAACACAACTAATAAGTCTGATAATAACTGCGCTTGTCGTGTCTTAATTTCTCTTATGAGGTTCTTGTTGTTACTGGCGGTGGTGGTTTGGGAGACCAAAAACAGACATATACACGCTTACACACGTGTAGACACGCACACGTAGACACGTGTTAGACAATCAGTGTATGTTGTAAATGCTCGTGCGTGTACACACAAATACGAAGACAGACACACGCACGTACATGCTTACTTGTACATGTGAACATAGACACATACACGCACGCATGCACACACATACATACGCCACATACACACACATATACATACGCCACATATACACATATATGTATATACGCCACATACACATATGCATATACGCCACATACACACACGTGTATATACACACAAACACATACATACGCCACAAACGCCACATACATACACCACATACATGCGCACACACACACACACGCGCGCACGCACACACACACACACACTTTCAACGAACGGACGGCTTGAAGAACGTTCTGAAGAAAAGTGCCGATTGTGGATCCCAACGCAAAGAGAAGTACCTTTTTGTATTTGCAGGGTGGGGGGAAATTGCTCGTGGGGCAGTAGGTAAGTAGGAAAAGAGGAGAAGGGGAGGGATTACTGGGGAAATGGAAGGAAATGAGGATGTGGAGGACTTGGCCCAGGCAGACGGGCGTAAGGTCAACATGAAACGACCACCGGACCAGCTCAGTGATGACGAAATGGCAAATAAAAATGTAAAGATTAGAAGTATAGAGAGGAGCAATACAGTAGAAAGTGACGAGAATATGTTCCAGGGATTTAAAGAGGGTGGGGGGACACAACCCCCCCCCCCCGACTGATAAGACTAGAGGAGAGAGTTGATAAGGTGATCGAGGACTTGGAACGTAAGTTAGGTAATGTAGACTCCATTTTCCAGAGAATTGAAAGGTTGGAACAACTAGAGAAGGCTAACAGAAACTTAACTGAAGAAGTAGAGGACCTAAAAAGACAGTTAGGAAATGTAAAGGAGGAGAATGAGAAATTGAAGAAGAATAGTAATGAAAACAGAGAGAAAATAGCTACAGAAGCTAAAAATTGGAGAATAACTCAAGAAGGGAATAAGGTTTCATTCACTGACATAGTCAAACAGCAATTGAAAGAACATAATGAAGACTCAGTTATTAAAGTGATGAGACAGAAGGAGAATATAGTAAGAGAATTAGCTGACAAAAAGAAATGTATAATTATATTAGGAATGGAAGAGAAACATAACCCAGATAGAACCGCAAGAATCAAGGAGGAAAATGAAAGAGTAAGCAGTTTATTAAAATTAGTCCAGGAAGATGAACCAGAAATTATAAAGGAAATTGAGGAAAAATTCAGACTCGGAAAATATAGTACAGATAAGACCAGACCAATTAAGATTAAATTCAGGTCACAAACAACGGCAGAGAAAATTCTATCCAAGACAGGGAAACTAGCAACAAATGATCAATATAAAAAGGTATGGATAAAAAGAGAAATGAATAAGGAGGAAAGAGAGGCAGAAAAGCAGAAAAGAATTGAAGCTAAGGCAAAAAACGAGGAAAGAACGGAGTCAGAGAAAGAGAGATTCTATTGGAGAGTAGTGAACATGAAAATAAAGCAGTTCGACATACTAAAGAAAAACATAAGGGAAACAGAGAACACAATGGAAGTGGCAGAAAACTAAGAGTGTCTTACACAAATATAGATGGATTGATAACAGGATTGAATGAACTGAATGATTATTTGAAAGAAAAAGAACCGGACATAATGGGAATTGTAGAAACAAAATTAAAAGGCCCACTACCACCCAACAGTGTAGGACATGATACATACAATTATTGGATTAGAAACAGAGAGAAAAAACAAGGGGGTGGAGTTATGTTCCTGACTAAGAAGGATATAAACGTGAAAGGTGTCATATATGGAAAGAATACAGTAGAGATGATTATGATAGAAGTGGAAGACCGAGATAAGAAGAGCAGAAAATTTGTGATCAATTATGTGCCTCCGAAAACAGCCTCATGGGAGGAGAGTGAACATAAAAGTATGTTAGAGGACACAAAGATAGCATTAACTAAAATAATGGAAGACGGAGGAAGAATAGTTATGATGGGCGACTTTAATTGCAAAGAAATCTGCTGGGAAGAAATGACAGTAAAGAGTGGTGATGACTCATGGGGAAATGCTCTACTTGAGATGATTACTGACCATTCAATGACACAATGGATACAAGAGAACACTAGGTATAGAAATGAAGAAAAACCATCGAGGCTAGACTTAATAATTACATCTGAACCTAGAATAGTGGACAAGATTGAATATAAAACACCAATAGGTAAAAGTGATCACATATTGATTGAACTGGAACTTAATGAAGAAAAATATATGAAAAGAAATGAACAATATAGAAAAGGAAGAATGATGTATGAAAAAACAAACTTTGATAAAATAAGAGAATTCTTCCAACAAGAAAACTGGGAAGAAATATACAAAGAAGAAACATCAGTGGAAGAGAAATGGAATATTTTGACAAAAATTTACAAAAAAGGAGTGGAAAAGTATGTCCCAAGACAAAAACAAGAAAAAGAATATGTAAAATGCTGGTACAACAAAAGTTGTAGGGAGTTAAAAGACAAAAGAGACAAAGCCTGGACCAGATGGAAAAAAGACAGACCTGAAAAATGGAAAATATATACTGGTTATAGAAATGAATATGTACAAAAGTGCAGAGAGGAAAAAAGAAAATATGAAAAAGATGTTATAGAAAAGTGTAAAGATCAACCAAAACTATTCTACAGATTTGTAAACAATAAACTGAAAAACAAAAAAGACTTGGAGAAATTAAGACAAGGAGGAGTTGAATACACTGAGGAAATGGAAATGGCAGAAATTATGAACAAACATTTTAAATCAGTGTTTACAAGGGAAAATATACAACCTGAAGAGATTGAGTGGAAGGAAAAAGTCCCCCCTATGGAAGAAATAGAAGTAACAAAGAATGAAATATTGACACACTTGGGTAATTTTGATGTCAGAAAATCGCATGGACCAGATGAAATAGCAAACTGGATTCTGAAAGAATGCAGGAATGAACTGGCAGACAAAATACATAGCATAATAAGCAGTTCCTTAAAAGAAGGAAAAGTTCCAGAAGATTGGAAAAAAGCAAATATAGTACCTATATATAAAGGAGGAAATAAAGAAGAACCTACCAACTATAGACCAGTCTCTCTAACAAGTACAATAGCAAAAATATGTGAAAGAATTATCAAAAGTAGATGGGTAAAATACTTGGAAAAAAACAACGTACTAAATCCAAGGCAATTTTGATTCAGACAAGGACTATCATGCGTCACCAATTTAATATGTTTCTATTCAAGGCTAATAGATATAATACAAAAAAGAGATGGATGGGCTGATTGTGCATTTCTAGACCTAAAAAAAGCTTTTGACAAAGTACCACATAAGAAGTTGCTTAAGAAATTAGAATATGAAGGAGGAATACAAGGTAAATTGCTAAATTGGATGGAAGACTTTTTGCAAGAAAGAAAAATGAGAGTAGTGATAAGAGATCAGCACTCAAAATGGAATGAAGTAATAAGCGGTGTCCCGCGGGGAACAGTTCTGGCCCCAATAATGTTTGCTATATATATTAATGATATGGATGAAGGAATTGAAAGCTATATGAGCTTCTTTGCAGATGATGCAAAATTACTGAAAAGAGTGAAAACTGAAGAAGATTGTGAATCACTACAGAGAGATCTAAATAAAGTACAAGAATGGAGTAGGAAGTGGGAGATGGAGTTCAATACAAAAAAGTGTAGTATAATGGAATTTGGAAAAAGCAAAAACAGAATAACAGGATCATATAATTTGGGAGAAGAAGGAATAAAAAGAGTAGAAAATGAGAAGGACCTGGGGGTCATTGTTATGAATAATATGTCACCTGAGAAACATATAAATAAGATTTTTGGAGAAACTTATAATTTAATAAGAACAATCAAAGTGGCATTTACATACCTGGATGAAGAAATGGTGATGAAAATCCTAATCACCCTGATAAGACCAAGATTGGAATATGCAGCAACGATATGGTCACCAAGTACAAAAAAATGTATAAAAAAACTTGAAAGAATACAAAGAGCAATTACAAAACTGGCACCAACACTCTCAAAACTATCATATGAAGAGAGACTACAAAAACTTAAACTACAGACACTAGAGCAAAGAAGAGAGAGGAGATTTGATAGCTATTTACAGAATCATGAAAGGCATAGAAATTACTGATAGAGAGAATCTGATAAAATGGGATGACAGAAATACAAGAGGACACGGAAAGAAAATAAAAAAAGACAACTATAGAAGAGATCTGAAAAAGAACAGCTTTCCTCACAGAGCAATAGACAGTTGGAACAAGTTAGATGAGAAAGTGGTGTGTGCAAAAACAATACATGAATTTAAAAATAGTTTAGATAAAATGAGATATGAAGACGGGACCCCACGAGCATAGCTCCCCTTCCCGTAAAATACAACTAGGTAAATACAACTAGGTAAATACACACACATACAGTTCTCGGTATTTAATATGGAAAGTCAGCATACGCGGCTTTGGTCATACGTGGTAATTTCAGGAATCTAACCCCCGCATTATTTGAGGGACTCCTGTACTACACTTTTTAGTATTGAACTCCATCTCCCACTTCCTACTCCATTCCCATACTTTATTGAGATCACTCTGTGGTGTTCCACAAGGAACAGTTCTGGCCCCAATAATGTTTGCTATATATATTAATGATATGGATGAAGAAATTGAAAGTTATATGAGCTTCTTTGCAGATGATGCAAAACTATTAAAAAAAAAAAGTGAACAATGAAGAAGACTGAGTCACTACAAAGTGATCTCAATAAAGTATGGGAATGGAGTAGGAAGTGGGAGATGGAGTTCAATACTAAAAAGTGTAGTACAGGAGTCCCTCAAATAACGCGGGGGTTAGGTTCCTGAAATTACCACTTATGACCAAATCCGCGTATGCTGATTTTCCATATTAAATACCGAGAACCGTGTGTATGTGTATGTGTACGTGTATTTACCTAGTTGTACCTAGTTGTATTTTACGGGAAGGGGAGCTATGCTCGTGGTGTCCCGTTTTCGTATCTCATTTTAGCTAAACTATTTTTAAATTCATGTATTGTTTTTGCACACACCACTTTCTCATCTAACTTGTTCCAAATGTCTATTACTCTGTGAGGAAAGCTGTTCTTTTTCACATCTCCTCTATAGCTGTCTTTCTTGATTTTCTTTCCGTGCCCTCTTGTATTTCTATCATCCCATTTTATCAGATTCTCTCTATCAATAATTTCTATGCCTTTCATGATTCTGTAAATAGCTATCAAATCTCCTCTCTCTTCTTTGCTCTAGTGTCTGTAGTTCAAGTTTTGCTAGTCTCTCTTCATATGATAGTTTTGAGAGTGTTGATGCCAATTTTGTAATTGCTCCTTGTATTCTTTCAAGTTTTTTTTATACATTTTTTTGTAGTTGGTGACCACATCGTTGCTACATATTCCAATCTTGGTCTTATCAGTGGTTAGAATTTTCTTCACCATTTCTTCATCCAGGTATGTAAATGCTACTTTGATGTTCTTATTAAATTATAAGTTTCTCCAAAAATCTTATCTATATGTTTCTAGGGTGACATATTATTCATAACAATGACTCCCAGGTCCTTCTCATTTTCTACTTTTTTATTCCTTCTTCTCCCAATTTATATGATCCTGTTATTCTGTTTTTGCTTTTTCCAAATTCAATTATACTACACTTTTTAGTGTTGAACTCCATCTCCCACTTCCTACTCCATTCCCAATTTCTTCATCCATATCATTAATATATATAGCAAACATTATTGGGGCCAGAACTGTTCCTTGTGGAACACCGCTTATTACATCATCCCATTTTGAGTGTTTGTCTCTTATCACCACTCACATTTTTCTTTCTTGCAAAAAGTCTTCCATCCATTTAAGCAGTTTGCCCTGTATTCCTCCTTCAGTTTCTATTTTCTTAAGCAACTTCTTATGTGGTACTTTGTCAAAAGCTTTTTTTAGGTCTAGAAAGGCACAATCAGCCCATCCATCTCTTTCTTGTATTATATCTATTAGCCTTGAATAGAAACATATCAAATTAGTGATGCATGATCGTCCTTGTCTGAATCTAAATTGCCTTGGATTTAGCACGCTGTTTTTTTCTAAATATTTTACCCATTTACTTTTGATAATTCTTTCACAAATTTTTGCTATTGTGTGTATATACACATTTACTTTTGATAATTCTTTCACAAATTTTTGCTATTGTGTGTATATACACGTGTGTGTATGTGGCGTACAGACGCTCCTCTACTTACGTTCATTCATTTTACGTTTTTTCGATTTTACGTTTGAACCGACTGTAAAAAAAAAAAAAAAAAAAAAAAATGGAGTGAATTTTTTAGTTTAGCGCGCTCTCCGTAGTTCAAATGATACTTACGCATGACACTGCATCCATTGTTTACATTGCACAACGACAGACTGAAAGTGCCTTGCCTCCTCCTCCTCCTCCCCTCCTCCTCCACCATCTCAATTTATGTTGCTTGAATTTAATTTGAGATTAATGTTATTAATTTACAATGTTATGTGTATAATTAATGATTTAGGGGTGTTTTGTAAGATACGGTAATAGAATTTACGGATGTATAGTACAGTAACAACTTACGTTCATTTTCAACTTACCTTCGGCCGTTCGGAACATAACTAAAATGTAAGTTGAGGAGTGTCTGTATATGCATATGTGTATGTGGCATATATAAAGTTTTGCATCATCTGCAAAGAAGCTCATATAACTTTCAATTTCTTTATCCATATCATTAATATATATAGCAAACATTATTGGGGCCAGAACTGTTCCTTGTGGAACACCACTTATTACTTCATCCCAATTTGGGTGTTTGTCTCTTATCACTACTCTCATTTTTCTTTCTTGCAAAAAGTCTTCCATCCATTTAAGCAGTTTGCCCTGTATTCCTCCTTCAGTTTCTATTTTCTTAAGCAACTTCTTATGTGGTATTTTGTCAAAAACTTTTTTTAGGTCTAGAAATGCACAATCAGCCCATACATCTCTTTCTTGTATTATATCTATTAGCCTGCAATAGAAACATATTAAATTGGTGACACACGATCGTCCTTGTCTGAATCCAAATTCCCTTGGATTTAGCACGTTGTTTTTCTCTAAATACTTTACCCATCTACTTTTGATAATTCTTTCACAAATTTTTGCTATTGTACTTGTTAGAGAGACTGGTCTATAGTTGGTAGGGTCTTCTTTATTTCCCCCTTTATATATAGGTACTATATTTGCTCTTCTCCATTCTTTTGGAACTTTTCCTTCTTTCAAGGAACTGTTTATTATGCTATGTATTTTGTCTGCCAGTTCATTTCTGCATTCTTTCCAAATCCAGTTTCCTATTTCATCTGGTCCATGCGATTTTCTAACATCAAGATTACTCAAGTGTTTCATTATTTCATTCTTTGTTACTTCTATTTCTTTCATAGGGGTGACTTTCTCTTCCCATTCGATCTCTCCAGGTTGTGTTCTCCCTTGTAAACACTGATTTAAAATGCTTTTTCATAATTTCTGCCATTTCTATTTCCTCTGTGTATTCAACTCCTCCTTGTCTTAATTTCTCTAATTCTTGTTTGTTTTTCAGTTTGTTGTTTACAAATCTGTAGAATAGTTTTGGTTGATCTTCACATTTTTCTATGACATCTTTTTCATATTTTCTCTTTTCCTCTCTGCACGCTTGTACATATTCATTTCTATAACAAGTATATATTTTCCATTTTTCAGGTCTTTTGTCTTCCATTTTGTCCAAGCTTTATCTCTTTTGACTTTTAACTTCCTACAACTTTTGTTGTATCAGCACTTTACATATTCTTTTTCTTGCTTTTGTCTTGGGACATACTTTTCCACTCCTTTTTTATAAATTTTTGTCAAAATATTCAATTTCTCTTCCACTGTTGTTTCCTCTTTGTATATTCTTTTCCAGTTTTCTTTTTGAAAGAATTCTCATATTTTATCAAAATTTGTTTTTTCATACATCAATCTTCCTTTTCTATATTGTTCATTTCTTTTCATGTATTTTTCCTCATTTAGTTCCAGTCCAATCAATATGTGGTCACTTTTACTTATTGGTGTCTTATATTCAATCTTCTCCACTATTTCAGGTTCTGATGTGATTATTAGGTCTAGTCTCGATGGTTCTTCTTCATTTCTATACCTAGTGTTCTCTTGAATCCATTGTGTCATTGTATGGTCAATAATCATCTCGAGTAGAACATTTCCCCATGAGTCGTCTCCACCCTTTACTGTCATCTCTTCCCAGCAGACTTCTTTGCAATTAAAGTTGCCCATCATAACTATTCTTCCTCCATCTTCCATTATCTTATTCAATATTATCCTTGTGTCTTCTAACATACTTTTATGTTCACTCTCTTCCCACAAGGCTGTTTTTGGAGGCACATAATTTATTACAAACTTTCTGCTCTTCTTATCTCTGTCTTCCATATGTGACACTCCTCACATTTATATCCTTCTTAGTCAGAAACATAACTCCATCCCCTTCTTTTGTCTCTCTGTTTCTAATCCAATAATTATATGCACCATGTCCTACACTGTTGGGTGGTAGTGGACCTTTTTAATTTTGTCTCTACAATTCCCATTAGGTCCGGTTCTTTTTCCTTCGGATAATCATTCAGTTCATTCAATCCTGTTATTAAGCCATCTATATTTGTGTAAGACACTCTTAATTTTCTGCTACTTCCATTGTATTTTCTGTTTCCCTTTTGTTTTTCTCTGGTATGGTCCATTTCCTCACTTTCATATTCACTACTCTCAAGTAGAATTCCTCTTTTTCGGACTCTGTTCTGTTCTCGTTTTTTTTCTTAGGTTCTTGTCTTTTCATTTTTTCCTCCTCTCTTTCCTCTTTATTCATTTCTCTTTTTATCCATACCTTTTTATATTGTTCACTGTTTGTTAGTTTCCCTGTTTTTGTTAAGATATTCTCTGCTGTTGTTTGTGACCTGAATTTAATCATAATTGGTCTGGTCTTATCTGTACTATATTTTTCAAGCCTATACATTTCTTCAATTTGTTTCACGATTTCGGGTTAATCTTCCTGAACTCTAGTAAACTGCTTACTTTTTCTTTTTCCTCTTTGATTCTTGTGGTTCTATTTAGATTATACTTCTCTTCCATCCCTAATATAATTATACATTTCTTTTTATCTGCTAAGTCTCTTACTATATTCTCCTTCTGTCTCATCACTTTAATGACTGTGTCTTCAGTTTGTTCTTTCATCTGTTGTTTTACTGTGTCATTAAATGCAATTTTGATGTTTTCTTGGATTTTTTTCCAACCCTGTGTTTCTTTTGCTATGGACTCTTTATTCTCTTTGTTATTCTTCTTTAATTCCTCATTCTCATCTTTTACTTCTTTTAACTGTCTATTTAATACTTCTATTTCTTTAGTTAGTTTTTCATTTATCTTCTCTAATTCTTCCAATTTTTCAACTCTCTGCGTGATCTTCCTGAGTTCACCAAACCTATCCTCCCAATGTTTGACAATTTTCTCAAGTTTTTCTTCAGGGAGGGTTGGCTTCCCCCCCCCCCCTCATTAAATCCTAGGAAATTATTATCTTCACTTTCCATTGTGCTGCTCTTATCTATATTTCTAATCTTTACATTTTTGCTAATCCCTTCTTCATCACTGAAATTATCTAGACCTCTTTTGTTATTTACATGGTGTCTGCCTGCCTGGACTAAGTCCTCCCCTTCCTCATTTCCTTCCATTTCCCTCAGTAATCCCTTCCCTTCTCCTTTTTCATCACCTTCCCACTACACCACAAGCTTTCCCATTCCCTATAAATACAACACAGGTACTTCCTTGTCACTCTGATCCTCGAAATTCTTGGATAACTTCGGAGTCCGAACTTCGCTGTAACCTCGACCGATGTGTGTGTATTTACCTAGTTGTATTTACCTAGTTGTATTTTACAGGCAGGGGAGCTATGCTCATGGTGTCCCGTCTTCATATCTCATTTTATCTAAGCTATTTCTAAATTCATGTATTGTTTTTGCACACACCACTTTCTCATCTAACTTGTTCCAAATGTCTATTACTCTGTGAGGAAAGCTGTTCTTTTTCACATCTCTTCTATAGCTGTCTTTCTTGATTTTCTTTCCGTGCCCTCTTGTATTTCTATCATCCCATTTTATCAGATTCTCTCTATCAGTAATTTCTATGCCTTTCATGATTCTGTAAATAGCTATCAAATCTCCTCTCTCTCTTCTTTGCTCTAATGTCTGTAGCTCAAGTTTTGCTAGTCTCTCTTCATATGATAGTTTTGAGAGTGTTGGTGCCAATTTTGTAATTGCTCCTTGTATTCTTTCAAGTTTTTTATACATTTTATTGTACTTGGTGACCACATCGTTGCTCCATATTCCAATCTTGGTCTTATCAGAGTGATTAGAATTTTCTTCATCCAGGTATGTAAATGCCACTTTGATTGTTCTTATCAAATTATAAGTTTCTCCAAAAATCTTATTTATATGTTTCTCAGGTGACATATTATTCATAATAATGACTCCCAGGTCCTTCTCATTTTCTACTTTTTTATTCCTTCTTCTCCCAATTTATATGATCCTGTTATTCTGTTTTTGCTTTTTCCAAATTCCATTATACTACACTTTTTAGTGTTGAACTCCATCTCCCACTTCCTACTCCATTCCCGTACTTTATTTAGATCACTCTGTAGTGACTCACAATCTTCTTCCGTGTTCACTTTTTTTAATAGTTTTGCATCATCTGCAAAGAAGCTCATATAACTTTCAATTTCTTCATCCATATCATTAATATATATAGCAAACATTATTGGGGCCAGAACTGTTCCTTGTGGAACGCCGCTTATTACGTCATCCCATTTTGAGTGTTTGTCTCTTATCACTACTCTTATTTTTCTTTCTTGCAAAAAGTCTTCCATCCATTTAAGCAGTTTGCCCTGTATTCCTCCTTCGGTTTCTATTTTCTTAAGCAACTTCTTATGTGGTACTTTGTCAAAAGCTTTTATTAGGTCTAGAAATGCACAATCAGCCCATCCATCTCTTTCTTATATTATATCTATTAGCCTTGAATAGAAACATATTAAATTAGTGATGCATGATCGTCCTTGTCTGAATCCAAATTCCCTTGGTTTTAGCACACTGTTTTTTTTCTAAATATTTTACCCATTTGCTTTTATTCATTCTTTCACAAATTTTTGCTATTGTACTTGTTAGAGAGACTGGTCTATAGTTGGTAGAGTCTTCTTTATTACCTCCTTTATATATAGGTACTATATTTGCTTTTTTCCAATCTTTTGGAACTTTTCCTTCTTTCAAGGAACTATTTATTATGCTATTCTTTCCAAATCCAGTTTCCTATTTCATCTGGTCCATGTGATTTTCTAACATCAAGATTACTCAAGTGTTTCATTATTTCATTCTTTGTTACTTCTATTTCTTTCATGGGGGGGGGACTTTCTCTTTCCATTCGATCTCTTCAGGTTGTATGTTCTCCCTTGTAAACACTGATTTAAAATGCTTGTTCATAATTTCTGCCATTTCAATTTCCTCTGTGTATTCAACTCCTCCTTGTCTTAATTTCTCCAAATCTTGTTTGTTTTTCAGTTTGTTGTTTACAAATCTGTAGAATAGTTTTGGTTCATCTTTACATTTTTCTATGACATCTTTTTCATATTTTCTCTTTTCCTCTGCACGCTTGTACATATTCATTTCTATAACAAGTATATATTTTCCATTTTTCAGGTCTTTTGTTTTTCTTCAATTTGGTCCAAGCTTTGTCTCTTTGGTCTTTTAACTCTCTACAACTTTTGTTGTACCAGCACTTTACATATTCTTTTCCTTGTTTTTGTCTTGGGACATACTTTTCCACTCTTTTATAAATTTTTGTCAAAATATTCCATTTCTCTTCCACTGTTGTATCTTCTTTGTGTATTCTTTCCCAGTTTTCATTTTGAAAGAATTCTCTTATTTCATCAAAATTTGTTTTTTCATACATCAATCTTCCTTTTCTATATTGTTTATTTCTTTTCATGTATTTTTTCTCATTTAGTTCTAGTTCTATCAATATGTGGTCACTTTTACTTACTGGTGCCTGGTATTCTATCTTTTCCACTATTTCAGGTTCTGATGTGATTATTAGGTCTAGTCTCGATGGTTCCTCTTCATTTCTATACCTAGTGTTCCCTTGAATCCATTGTGTCATTGTGTGGTCAATAATCATCTCAAGTAGAACATCTCTTCCCAGCAGATTTCTTTGCAATTAAAGTCGCCAATCATAACAATTCTTCCTCCATCTTCCATTATCTTGTTTAATGTTATTCTTGCGTCTTCTAACATACTTTTATGTTCACTCTCTTCCCACGAGGCTGTTTTTGGGGGCACGTAGTTTATTACAAATTTCTGCTCTTCTTATCTCTGTCTTCTACTTCTATCATAATCATCTCTACTCTATTCTTTCCATATGTGACACTCTTCACGTTTATATCCTTCTTAGTCAGGAACATAACTCCACCCCCTTGTTTTATCTCTCTGTTTCTAATCCATTAATTATATGCATTATGTCCTATGCTGTTGGGTGGTAGTGGACCTTTTAACTTTGTCTCTACAATTCCCATTATGTCCGGATCTTTTTCCTTCAGATACTCGTTCAGTTCATTCAGTCCTGTTATTAATCCATCTATATTTGTGTAGGACACTCTTAACTTTCTGTTTCTTTTTTGTTTCTCTCTGTTATGGTCCATTTCTTCAATTTCATATTCACTACTCTTCAGTAGAATTTTTGTTTTTCTGACTCCGTTCTGGTCTCGTTTTTTTCTTTAGCTTCTTGCCTTTTCATTTTTTCTTCCTCTCTTTCCTCTGTATTCATTTCTCTTTTTATCCATACCTTTTGATATTGTTCACTTGCTGCTAGCTTTCCTGTTTTTGCTAAGATATTCTCTGCTGTTGTTTGTGATCTGAATTTAATCTTAATTGGTCTGGTCTTATCTGTACTATACTTTCCGAGCCTAAACTCCTCTTCAATTTGTTTCATTATTTCAGGTTCATCTTCCTGAACTAATTCTAGTAATCTGCTTACTTTTTCATTTTCCTCCTTGATTCTTGTGGTTCTATCTGGGTTATGTTTCTCTTCCATTCCTAATATAATTATACATATATTTCTATCTGCTAAGTCTCTTACAATATTCTCTTTCTGTCTCATCAATTTGATAACTGAGTCTTCAGTTTGTTCTTTCATTTGCTGTTTAATTATATCAGTAAATGCAACTTTACTATTTTCCTGTAGCTTCTTCCACCCCTGTGCCTCTTTTGCTATTGCTTCTTTGTTGTCTTTATTGTTCCTTTTTAATTCTTCATTCTCCTCTTTTACTTCTCTTAACTGTCTTTTTAGTTCTTCTATTTCATTAGTTAAGTTTTTGTTCGCCTTCTCTAGTTCTTCCAATCTTTCAACCCTTTCCGCAATTTTTGACATTCTACCGAACCTAATCTCCCAATGTTCGGTCATTTGTTCAAGTTTTTCCTCCAGTTTTGCCAGTCGGGGGAGGTTGGTATCCGCCCCCCCCCCCTCATTAAATCCATGGAAATTATTATCCTCACCTTCTATTGTGCTGCTCTTATCTATGTTTCTAATCTTTACATTTTTGTTAGTCCCTTCATCGTCACTAAATTGCTCTGGCCCGCGCTTGTTTACATGGCATCTGCCTGCCTGGACCAAGTCCTCTCCTTACTCATTTCCTTCCATTTCCCTCAGTAATCCCTCCCCTTCTCCCTTTTCCTCACTTTCCCACTACACCACGAGCAATTCCCTTCCCTGTAAATACAATAAGTACTTCCTTTGCATTGAGATCCACGAATATTTCACTTTTTCTTCAGGTCGTCAATCCTCGCCGTCTGTCTGACGTAAGTGTGTATTTACCTAGTTGTACCTAGTTGTATTTTACGGGGAGGGGAGCTATGCTCGTGGGGTCCCGTCTTCATATCTCATTTTATCTAAACTATTTCTAAATTCATGTATTGTTTTTGCACACACCACTTTCTCATCTAACTTGTTCCAACTGTCTATTACTCTGTGAGGAAAGCTGTTCTTTTTCAAATCTCTTCTATAGCTGTCTTTTTTTATTTTCTTTCCGTGTCCTCTTGTATTTCTGTCATCCCATTTTATCAGATTCTCTCTGTCAGTAATTTCTATGCCTTTCATGATTCTGTAAATAGCTATCAAATCTCCTCTCTCTTCTTTGCTCTAGTGTCTGTAGTTCAAGTTTTTCTAGTCTCTCTTCATATGATAGTTTTGAGAGTGTTGGTGCCAATTTTGTAATTGCTCTTTGTATTCTTTCAAGTTTTTTTTATACATTTTTTTGTACTTGGTGACCATATCATCGCTGCATATTCCAATCTTGGTCTTATCAGGGTGATTAGGATTTTCTTCACCATTTCTTCATCCAGGTATGTAAATGCAACTTTGATTGTTCTTATTAAATTATAAGTTTCTCCAAAAATCTTATTTATATGTTTCTCAGGTGACATATTATTCATAACAATGACTCCCAGGTCCTTCTCATTTTCTACTTTTTTTATTCCTTCTTCTCCCAATTTATATGCTCTTGTTATTCTGTTTTTACTTTTTCCAAATTCCATTATACTACACTTTTTTGTATTGAACTCCATCTCCCACTTCCTACTCCATTCCTGTACTTTATTTAGATCACTCTGTAGTGATTCACAATCTTCTTCAGTTTTCACTCTTTTCAGTAGTTTTGCATCATCTGCGAAGAAGCTCATATAGCTTTCAATTCCTTCATCCATATCATTAATATATATAGCAAACATTATTGGGGCCAGAACTGTTCCCTGAGGAACACCGCTTATTACTTCATCCCATTTTGAGTGCTGGTTTCTTATCACTACTCTCATTTTTCTTTCTTGCAAAAAGTCTTCCATCCAATTTAGTAGTTTGCCCTGTATTCCTCCTTCAGTTTCTAATTTCTTAAGCAACTTCTTATGTGGTACTTTGTCAAAAGCTTTCTTTAGGTCTAGAAATGCACAGTCCGCCCATCCATCTCAATCTTGTATTATATCTATTAGCCTTGAATAGAAACATATTAAATTGGTGACGCATGATCATCCTTGTCTGAATCCAAATTGCCTTGGATTTAACACTTTGTTTTTTTTCTAAATATTTTACCCATCTACTTTTGATAATTCTTTCACAAATTTTTGCTATTGTACTTGTTAGAGAGACTGGTCTATAGTTGGTAGGTTCTTCTTTATTTCCTCCTTTATATATAGGTACTATATCTGCATTTTTCCAATCTTCTGGAACTTTTCCTTCTTTCAAGGAACTATTTAGTATGCTATGTATTTTGTCTGCCAGTTCATTCCTGCATTCTTTCAGTATCCAGTTTGCTATTTCATCTGGTCCATGCGATTTTCTGACATCAAGATTACTCAAGTGTGTTAATATTTCATTCTTTGTTACTTCTATTTCTTCCATAGGGGGGACTTTCTCTTTCCATTCGTTCTCTTCAGGTTGTATGTTCTCCCTTGTAAACACTGATTTAAAATGTTTGTTCATAATTTCCGCCATTTCCATTTCCTCAGTGTATTCAACTCCCTCTTGTTTTAATTTCTCCAAGTCTTTTTTGTTTTTCAGTTTATTGTTTACAAATCTGTAGAATAGTTTTGGTTGATCTTTACACTTTTCTATGATATCTTTTTCATATTTTCTCTTTTCCTCTCTGCACGTTTGTACATATTCATTTCTATAACAGGTATATATTTTCTATTTTTCAGGTCTTCTGTCTTTTTTCCATCTGGTCCAGGCTTTGTCTCTTTTGTCTTTTAACTCCCTACAACTTTTGTTGTACCAGCATTTTACATATTCTTTTTCTTGTTTTTGTCTTGGGACATACTTTTCCACTCCTTTTTTGTAAATTTTTGTCAAAATATTCCATTTCTCTTCTACTGTTGTTTCTTCTTTGTATATTTCTTCCCAGTTTTCCTTTTGAAAGAATTCTCTTATTTAACAAAGTTTGTTTTTTCATACATCATTCTTCCTTTTCTATATTGTTCATTTCTTTTCATATATTTTTCTTCATTAAGTTCCAGTTCAATCAATATGTGGTCACTTTTACTTATTGGTGTTTTATATTCAATTTTGTCCACTATTCTAGGTTCGGATGTAATTATTAGGTCTAGTCTCGATGGCTCTTCTTCATTTCTATACCTAGTGTTCTCCTGTATCCATTGTGTCATTGTATGGTCAGTAACCATCTCAAGTAGAGCGTTTCCCCATGAGCCGTCTCCACCCTTTACTGTCATTTCTTCCCAGCAGGTTTCTTTGCAATTAAAGTCGCCCATCATAACTATTTTTCCTCCCTCTTCCATTATCTTATTTAATGTTATCTTTGTGTCCTCTAACATACTTTTATGTTCACTCTCTTCCCATGAGGCTGTTTTCGGGGGCACATAATTTATCACAAACTTTCTGTTCTTCTTATCTCTGTCTTCTACTTCCATCATTATCATCTCTACTGTATTCTTTCCATATATGACACACTTCACGTTTATATCCTTCTTAGTCAGGAACATAACTCCACCCCCTTCCTTTTTCACTCTGTTTCTAATCCAATAATTATATGCATCATGTCCTACACTGTTGGGTGGTAGTGGACCTTTTAATTTTGTTTCTACAATTCCCATTATGTCTGGTTCTTTTTCTTTCAAATAATCATTCAGCTCATTCAATCCTGTTATTAATCCATCTATATTTGTGTAAGACACTCTTAGTTTTCTGCCACTTCCATTGTGTTCTCTGTTTCCCTTTTGTTTTTCTCTTGTATGTCGACTTTCTTTAGTTTCATATTCACTACTCTCCAATAGAATCTTTTTCTGACTCCGTTCTTATCTCGTTTTTTCCCTTAGCTTCAAGTCTTTTCTGTTTTTCTTCCTCTCTTTCCTCTTTATTCATTTCCCTTTTTATCCATACCTTTTTATATTGTTCACTTGTTGCTAGTTTCCCTGTTTTGTATAAGATATTCTCTGCCGTCGTTTGTGACCTGAATTTAATCTTAATTGGTCTGGTCTTGTCTGTACTACATTTCCCGAGCCTGAATTTCTCTTCGATTTGTTTCATTATTTCTGGCTCATCTTCCTGAACTAATTCTAGTAAATTTCTTACTTTTTCATTTTCCTCTTTGATTCTTGTGGTTCTATCTGGGTTATGTTTCTCTTCCATTCCTAATATAATTATACATTTCTTTCTGTCTGCTAAGTCTCTTACTATATTCTCCTTCTATCTCATCACTTTAATAACTGAGTTTTCAGTTTGTTCATTCATTTGCTGTCTGATTATGTCAGTCAATGCAACTTTGCTATTTTCTTGGATTTTTTTCCAACCCTCCTTGTTCTCCTTATTATTCTCCTTTAAGACTTTATTCTCTTCTTTTACTTCTTGTAAACTGTTTTTTTAATTCTTCAATTTCCTTAGTTAAGTTTTTGTTCGCCTTCTCTAGTTCTTCCAATTTTTCAACCCTCTGTACAATATTGTTAACATGACCGAACCTACGCTCCAAGTCCTCGATCATCTTATCGACCTTCTCTTCTAGTCTTGCCAGTCGGAGGGGGGTTTGTGTCCCCCCCACCCTCTTTAAATCCCTGGAAAATATTCTCATCACTTTCTACTGTATTGCTCTTATCTATACTTCTAATCTTTACATTTTTATTAGACATTTCATCGTCGCTCAGCTGGTCGGGGGGCCGTTTGTTTACCTTTCGCCTGTCTGCCTGGGCCAAGTCCTCTCCTTCCTCATTTCCTTCCATTTCCCTCAGCAATCCCTCCCCTTCTCCTCTTTCCCTACTTTCCCACTACCCCACGAGCAATTTCCCCTCCACCCTGTAAATACAATAGGCACTTCTCTTTGCGTTGGGATCCACGAAACTTCAATTTTCTTCAGAACGTCTTCTAAGCCGTCCGTTCGTTGAAGTTGTATTTACCTAGTTGTATTTACCTAGTTGTAATATACGGGAGGGGAGCTATGCTCGTGGTGACCCGTCTTTGTATCTCTCCGCATCAAGTTTTATCTTAAAATCTTGTATAGTGTTAGCACATACTGTTTTGTTGTCTAATTTGTTCCATGTATTTATCGCTCTGTGTGGGAAACTGTTCCTTTTCAAGTTTTTTCTATAACTATCCTTTTTCAATTTTTTTCCGTGTCCTCTTGTTTTACCATTGTCCCACATTAATAGGTCGTTCCTGTCTAAAACTTCCAGTGACAGCTTGGGAAGGTGTATGAAAGAAGGAAATTGAAGATAAATATGGGTAAATGTAAGGTGATGAAATGTACAATGGGAGAAAGTGGTAGCAAATTGGAAGTAAGTATTAAGGGAGAGAGACTGAAAGAAGTGGATGGCTTTAGATACTTGGGTGTGAATGTGGTGGGAAAGGGAAGAGTGGAGGTAGAATGTATATTGAGAGAAGCAATTAAATACCTTGGGGGATTAAAAAGTGTAATGAAATATAGACCTTTGGGAATGGATGCTCAGGGGAGACTGTATGAAGGAGTGATTATGCCAACAGCACTGTATGGGGCATAAACATAGAACACAAGAGAGGAAGAGTTTAAATGTATTTGAGATGAAAGGCCTGAGAAGTATGATAAGGGTTAGGCTGGATAGAGTGAGAAACAAGGTGAGGAGGAGAGGAGTGGAAAGGGATTTGGAAGATAGGGTTGGTGAAAGAGTATTGTGATAGTTTGGACACATAAAAAGGATGAGTGAAGAAAGATTAGTAAAATAGGTGTAGAAAGCAGAGGTAGGAGTGAACATGTGGGGGTGACCAAGGATGAGATGGATGGATGAGGTAAAAGGGGCATTGCAAAAGAGGAGAATGTCTGTTGAGGAAGGAAGGGAGAAGACAGAAAATAGGAGTGAGTGGAGAATGGTTGTGTATGGATGATGCTGTGATGCATGGGTGTGGGTAGGGTATAGGGGGTTAGGGAGTATGTGTGAACGATATTTTGTTGCAGCCCAAAGGGAGTTCTCCCCATCTCTTTTTCTGCATGAGGTGACCGGGGAGGGGTTGCCGATTAAAGGAAGCTGCCTTGCTGTGGATGTGCTGTGTCTTGCGACACTGCTTCTGACACAGGGCAGTGGGCAAGATGCAGGGATGACCTGTCATCCAGGAGGTGCCAAGGTAAGAGGGAGGGAAGAGGATGGACAGAAGTGGAGTGTGATGGGGACGGAATGAGTGGAGTGGTTTTATGCCTTTGTTTTTTGGCTACCTCCCTTATAAGGGAGAAAAAAAATCCTTTGGTATATGTATGTACTATCATTATGTACTACCTTATGTAAGAAATTACAAACTGTTCAACTTTATGTTGCAAATTGTAAATTGTCACAATTATACCAAAATACAAAGCATTTAATATTATGGCAAAAAGGAGGCAATGGCCAGAATGGAGGCTCAAGGTCACATTTGCCGGAACATTAGAACTTATCAAGGCTATCATAGCATTAGAAAATTAAATATTAAATTTGTACACTATAATGCATCAATGTAATAACTATTTTTCTTGACAGAAATCAATAAAAGAGAACACTGCTAAAAGCTATGCACAAATGAACAAAGTCATGTCAACTCCTTTAGATCCCATCTTTTTGATAGATTCAGAGGTCAAAGATGATAATGACAACCATGATGACCTCTAGAATTACAGGTACTACATTAATAAATGCAGGCTAGGTTAAGTAAGATGATTCAAACTTACATTCCTTTTAAGGACAGACATCCCCCAAATCAGGCTCGCCCAAATTGGCTCGACAAAGAAACTTAAAAAAGTATTGCTAAAAAGAGACAGGCTTATAAGAAATATAAGTGCTCGGGTGCATCTAATGACTATGAAAGTTATGTATCAATACAGAGAGATTTAAAAAAGACAATAAGAAAAAGAAAACAATACGAAATGAACATCGCTGATAAATCCAAAGAGAATCCCAAAGAATCCTATAGTTACATTAGAGATAAAAAGGTTGTTAGGAATCACATTGGTCCACTATTATCTGCTGACGGTCAACTTGAATATTCAAATGAAGGAATGTGGAATATCTTAAACAATTATTTTAGCTCGGTATTCGTAAACGAAACACCTCAAAGTGAATTACAAACTGAAACCTGTGAAAAGTCTGGGGTAAACTTACTCACTACGGTAAATATAACAAAAGAAAAAATTAAAAGGTGTATAGACAAACTCAAAGTTAATAAAACACCAGGGCCTGACGGTTGGCATCCAAGAATCTTAAAGGTCAGATATCAACAGATATACCATTCGCTAAAAATCATCGTATTGCTCGAAAAAGTACTTTTTAAAAGCATACAAATAAAGTTTTTACCTATTACAGAAGAATTTATTCAGAAAATTCACTTTTAATTGCGCCTCGCATACCACTTTTCCGAAGTCTAGATATTCAGAATAACAATATTGTTTGTTTGGCAACTGTGACGTCACGAACGCGGAATTCCCCGAACCTTTCCCGAAGCGCACGGGCGGAATGTTTCGAATAGCAGACGACGCAATGAAATGAAGACAAAACTGTTTTTTGCCAAATTTGATAAGATGTAGATGGTGGAATTATATAGAATACTGTCAGTATGTTTTTTATGTACATTAAACTGTAAATACAAAAAGTTATGGAAGTCTTGATATCTGACCTATATAGGTCAGATATCAAGACTTCCATAACTTTTTGTATTTACAGTTTAATGTACATAAAAAAACATACTGACAGTATTCTATATAATTCCACCATCTACATCTTATCAAATTTGGCAAAAAACAGTTTTGTCTTCATTTCATTGCATCGTCTGCTCGTCGTCTGAAACATTCCGCCCGTGCGCTTCAGGAAAGGTTCGGGGAATTCCGCGTTCGTGACGTCACAGTTGCCAAACAAACAATATTGTTATTCTGAATATCTAGACTTCGGAAAAGTGGTATGCGAGGTACAATTAAAAGTGAATTTTCTGAATAAATTCTTCTGTACTAGGTAAAAACTTTATTTGTATGCTTTTAAAAAGTACTTTTTCGATGATTTTTAGTGAATGGTAATATCTGTTGATATCAGACCTTTAAAGGAAATGAAAAATGAGATTGTTGTTCCATTAGAAATTATTTTCAAGAAATCCATCATATCCGGAGATGTCCCAAGAGAATGGAAGCTAGCTAACGTTACTCCCATATTCAAAAAAGGTGACAAAAAGAAACCAAATAACTATAGGCCTATAAGTTTGACTTCAATCGTAGGAAAAATAATGGAAACTATCATCAGAGATGCTATCGAACATCATTTAGAAAGTAACCGATTGATAAATGATAGCCAGCATGGTTTCAGACGGAAACGTTCTTGCGTGACTAACTTACTCGAATTCTACAACACAGTTATCTCGAATTATGACAAAAGAAACAATATAGATTTAATATATCTAGACTTTGCAAAAGCTTTTGATACCGTCCCACACGAAAGACTACTTACTAAATTAGCTTTGCATGGAGTAAGTGGTAGCCTATTAGGTTGGACTAGTAATTGGTTGAATGGTCGAAAACAGAGAGTTGTTTTAAATGGAAAAACTTCTGGATGGAAAAGTGTTGCAAGTGGAGTTCCTCAGGGTTCTGTTCTTGGGCCACTTCTATTCATAGTATATATAAATGATATAGACCATGGACTAAAATCTACTGTTTCCAAATTTGCTGATGATACAAAACTGTGCAGAGTGGCAAATGATCACCCAAACCAATTAGATATTCAAGAAGATTTAGACAAATTACAGCAATGGTCTGAAAAGTGGCTAATGAAATTTAACACAAGTAAATGCATAGGTAAAAATAACAGTAAGTACGATTACAAGTTATTTGGAAATTCGTTAACAAAAGTGGATAGTGAAAAAGATCTCGGCGTAATTATCAGTAATGACCTCAAATCATCCAAGCAGTGTATTTCAGCCTCTGAGAAAGCAAATAAGATTCTGGGACTGATTGTGCGATCTTTTGAATTCAAAAGTACATCACTCATTAACAAGCTATATAAATCGTTAGTTTGTCCACATTTGGAATATGCTGTTTCCGTATGGTCACCGAATCTCATTAAAGACATTGACAGACTGGAAAAAGTACAACGGCGAGCCACAAAACTTATTCCAAATATAAAAAATAAATCATACGAAAATCAACTAAAACACATGAATCTGTTTTCCCTAAAAAAAGCGTAGACTCAGAGGTGACTTGATACAGGTCTTTAAGATTTTAAAGGGAACTGACATCAAAAGTGACAAAATTTTCACATTGAATGAGAATCAGACAAGAAACAATGGTCTCAAACTGTCCGGAAATAGATTCAATTTGGAAGTAGGTAGAAACAACTTTGCCAACCGTGTAGTTAATGAATGGAATAAACTTCCTGCACAGGTAGTGCAATGTAGTTCAGTTCGAAGCTTTAAGAATCATTTAGATAAATACCTAAGTAAGATGCTGTAATGATTATAATTTATCTTATATTATTCGTTTTTGTTTTGTTATCATTTGTCTTTCTGATTTTCATTTATTATTAGTTTTATGTCAATTTATTATTATTTACTATTTACCTGTTTGTTTATTATTTAACTATACCTATGCATTTATTTATGTATTTTATTTGTTATTTACATTATTATAGTTTTTATTTTATTGTTTTATTATTAATATGATTTTTTTTTCGCATCCGACCTAGATATGGATCAAAAGGTCTCCTGTCGGCATGCTCCGCCTTTGTAATCCTTTGTAAGTAGGTTTGGTTGGAATAGACAAACTTATCATACTTTACTTTCTTCAACCTCCACATCTACCAAAACAAAGATGGCATTTCAAGCAGCCAAAGGGGCTATGTTTGTGTTTAGCTTTT
Source organism: Oratosquilla oratoria (assembly GCF_046742065.1). NCBI lineage: Eukaryota > Metazoa > Arthropoda > Malacostraca > Stomatopoda > Squillidae > Oratosquilla > Oratosquilla oratoria. The sequence continues at coordinate 19,228,371 of NC_134797.1, read as the reverse complement.
AACAATTTCTTTCTGTTATTGACTTCTGCTAGGAATAATGTACATTATGTTATGTATTATAATTTACAAAATTATTATTTAATTTTCTATTCCTATATTCATATTGTATAGGTGTGCACTTCTAAAAAATTACCCAAGTAGCTACCGTGAGTCATTGGTTAGTTAGATTAGAATAGACAAATTTATCAATCTTTCATTTCTTCGACATCTATCAAAACAAACATGGTGTATCTTTCAACTGCCGCAACTTTGTTCGTTAGTAAATTGGTTTTAGCACTTTTTTTATTGATTTCCACCAAGAAAATTGTATATTTATATTATGTTGACAGTTGAATATCATAATAATAATAATAATAACTATATTTGGCAAAGAATCAATATACATTAAGTGCAGATGATGACAAGAACACATAGTTCAAAATAATAATTGCAAATTGCCGAGGATAACACAAAAAAGTATGTATGCTTATTTCCATTGTGGTCCTAATTAGATTGTTATTCTACGCTAAGTTACACAGACAACATATGTAGGGGGTTAAGGGGACCAGAGACAATCATGAGTAATACCAGTCAGTACACATATGACACATAAACATTGTTATAGTTTTGCTAATATTACTAAAATGTTCATAATACATAGGATATTGAGACAAAAAATTGAGCACCATCACAATAAGGAACATTGCATTAAGGGGGTACGCGACACCTGGGGGGGTGAATTTGGTCAAGATATGGCATTTTTCAAAACTGTGTTCAAAATGTTCGTATACCATTTAGAAATAAATCCCGACAAATAATTTACCAGCCGCGTGCAATTTAAAGGTCTTGGGTGAGGTTTAAAGGGACAGAGTTAAAGGCACAACCCACACTAGAGAGAGGCGTGCCATTTAGGACCTTCAGGCGCATCGAATAACGTTGAAATTTGATTGAATTTACGCTCGCCCAGTGCTTCAATGGCCAGTACGATGGTGTAGGGGAAGGGAGGAAGGTGGAGGGAGAAGTTTTGCCAACTTTGAGCGAAGCTAAGCGTCAGTTACCGGCTAGCTCTGAAAGGAAAAGTGCGCATGTCTCATGAGCTCTCATTGCAATCTATTACTTTAGCTAGTACATATTACTCTTTAGTACAGTCATCATGGGTAGCAAAAAGAACAAAAGAACATCCACAATGACAAAAAACAGCAGTTAAAGATGGCAAGCAGTCAAAGACGACTAGCCAAGACCTCACCACCTCTCACTCCACCACTGCCCTCACCTGCACCTCTGTGACAGTGACAGAGGTAAAGGACAACATTAGACTAAACAATTCAAAGAGGAAGATTAAATCCAAAGAAGAAAGCAAGAGGAAAAAGATCAAGGCTATACAGGAAGAAGAGAGAAAGAAGAGAGAAGAAGGGACATCATATGATGCTGGAGGGGGTGCCCTACCAACATAGATTGGTGAGGGGAATCTGATGAGGAAAGAGAAGGCGCCCACTGCTGGAAAATAAACCTCTTTCCAATGATTTAGATACCCTGAAGACCCCCAGCAGTGAGGTTTCATATGAAGAAACCGCCAAAGGTGCAAAAAAGCAAATTATATGATGGTGTCGTCTGTGCGTCGTCACTACTGTGATATACTTATACTTTAGTTTTTCAGTATTTAAAGTACTTATAATTAAAATATGTTGATGATTTTTACTGTACTTACTCATTATATAATAAGAATTAAGCCATGAAAAAATCAGTCAAATTGGTGAGACTATAAGCAAGGTACAGATATATTTATATTTCAAGTTGCCATATCTCCATTCGATATTTTTTTACTTTTTTTTAATAAAAAATCTAAAATACATCAGATTTAGATGAAACTTACAGGGAATATTACTTTTAGTAACTGCTAGGGCCGATCGTTCGAATATTTTGAATAAGAAGAAAGAGTTCGGAGTAATAATGGAAACAAGACCCAAAAAAAATTATTTTTCACGATTTTTGCCAGACATTAAAATTGAAATGCATGTATGCAAAAGTATAAAGGAAATTGTTCAATTACTCAATGACCGGCCCTAGGTGTGCCTACTGACTAATCATAGCCAAAATATAAAACAAATTGGTCCACGTATTATGGTGCTGTGCACTTTTAAATGTCGCTACTGGTATACGTACATGTGTACATATGTACATTTGTACATACATCATTCTGTTTCACCTAAAATGTAGGCAACATGGATACCTATTTACCTGAGAAGTTTCAGCTCTTTACTCTAAATAGTTTAGAAAATGACCTCCAGGTGTCGCGTACCCCCTTAAGCAAAGGAACAACAAAATAATGTTAAATGGTAACAAAACAGTGTGAGTGAGTACCATATCAGAGTAGTACCATTAATGATATACTACATTATTCTACAGCTGTATCAACATGTTGTTATAGTGAATGCTACATTGCAGCTAGGGTCACCTATTAATTAATTCTAAAATTTTACCTGTATCTTAGGATGGAGTGGGCAATTAGTATGAGCACTAGGAAGTAGCACAGTATAACCTGAAGCACCAGAAGTAGGGTACAGGGGACCAGTACTCGTATGAGTAAAACAACAAGGAGAATGAGGAAAAAGTCCAATTACCTTGTTGCCTGGTGCCCTGATTCACCAGGCTTATATTATGGTCAGATCATAACTGTTCTCGGACCCTACCTGAGACGTATACTATACTATGACTATCAAAACAAAGGTGGAAACCAATTTGTAACATGAAACATTGTTATACTAAACTAAACTTCTGAAGGACAAAAAAAAAATGGGGGAAGTCAGAACAGCTATGAGTGAAGGCAGATTTGAATGGTATTACTCATGAAGTCAGGTATCCCTCACTAAGCTAGTAGTACATAAAATCAAGGCTGTCTCTGTCCATAGCTGAAACACATAGTAACCCTTGACTTTTTTCTTGAAGGTGACCATGCTATTTGACTTCTTAACGGACACAGGTAGTGAGTTCCATAGTTGAGCACCTGTGAAGTGAAAGCTGTTTTTGGTGAAGGGACCTGCATGAGATACAATAAAAGACCCTTGACTGTTCCGGGTTTGGTTCTCAGCAGATAATGTAAAATTACAGCTCACATATGAGGGAGCAGAATTATGAACAACATTGTAAACGTGGTTTAGTTTCAGCTGCTGGACACGATATTTTACAGGTAACATTTCTACCTTGCTAAATTCTTCTATACCAATATGAGTACATTGAGGTAAATTTAGCATGAATCTAATGAAATTATCTTATTTTGTGCAACCTGTAGCCGAGACTGGTTTTTTCTGCTCATGTTAGACTATCTCCAATCATTTGCACGGATGCCAGTCAGAAGGTCCCACTGTCAAAATGTCCCACTTGGCCTTCAGTCAAAACATCCCACTTGAGTATACCAAAACGTCCCATGCCAAGTCAAGGCGTTTGATGGTGTCATTGGTCGATTGGAACTTGGAGGAATTGTCAGTATAATTCCTCCAAGATTGGAACATGCCTCATGGAGATTGGAGGTATAATATACCCCCATGATTGGAACGGAATCCTTTATATGTGTGATTTTCATGTAATTTCTCTTTGGTCAAATAATATGAAAATCACTAATAACACAATAGTAAGAAACTTAATAGAGTGTAGTTTGATCCATACCACCAGTGATCATATATGGCAGGCTGGACGAATCATAGCTGTAGTTGGTAATTTTGTAGAGGATAAAAACATAACTTCTCTTTGATTAAATTACATGAAAACCACACACTGAAAATGAAATAGGTCAAATAATGCAACCACATGCTATTTTTTTATATGGTTGCATTATTTGACATATTTTCCTTAAAATGTGTGATTTTCATGTAATTTGATCAAAGAAGTTACGTTTTTATCCTCTGCAAAATGACCAACCACAGCTACGAATACTGTCCAACCCGCCATCTATGATCACTGGTGGTATGGATCAAACTACACTCTATTAAAATTCTTACTATTGTGTTATTAGTGTAGCAGATTGCATATAGTTGAATGATTTCAACTATTTTCTTTAAAATGTATGATTTTCATTTAATTTGACCAAAGAGAAATTATGTTTTTATCTTATGTAATATCACCAACCACAGTTATGAATACCATAACAAATTAGCATATGGTTACATTATTTGACCTATTTTATTTAAAATGTGTGATTTTCATGTAATTTGACCCAAGAGAAGTTACGTTATTATCCTCTGCAAAATTACCGACCACAGCTACGAATACTGTCAAGCCCGCCATCTATGATCACTGGTGGTATGAATCAAACTTCACTCTATTAAGTTTCTTACTATTGTGTTATTAGTGTAATAGATTGCATATAGTTGAATTATTTGAACTATTTTCTTTAAAATGTGTGATTTTCATGTAATTTCTCTTTGGTCAAATAATGCAACCATATGCTAATTTGTTACGGTATTTGTAGCTGTGGTTGGTGATATTGCAGAAGATAAAAACATAATTTCTCTTTGGTCAAATTACATGAGAATCACACATTTTAAAGAAAATAGTTGAAGCAATTCAACTATATGCAATCTATTACACTAATAACACAATAGTAAGAAACTTAATAGTGTAGTTTGATCCATTCCACCAGTGATCATAGGTGGCGGGCTGAACGAATCGTAGCTGTGGTCGGTAATTCTGCAGAGGATAAAAACTTTACTTCTCTTTGATTAGATTACATGAAAATCACACATTGTAAATAAAATAGGTCAAATAATGCAACCACATGCTAATTTTTATATTGCTGCATTATTTGACATATTTTCTTTAAAATGTGTGATTTTCATGTAATTTGACCAAAGAAGTTACGTTTTTATCCTCTGCAAAATTACCGACCACAGCTACGAATACCGTCCAACCCGCCATCTATGATCACTGGTGGTATGGATCAAACTACACTGAAACACTCTATGAAGATTGAAGTTTCTTACTATTGTTATTAGTGAAATGCCTTGACTTGGCATGGGACGTTTTTGAGTGGGACGTTTTGGTAGTGGGGCGTTTTGGTATACCCAAGTGGGACGTTTTGTGCTATCCTCATTATAACGCACTGGAAAATGAGAATATAAAATTATATAGATAATAGACTAAGGATTTGGAACCATACATGATTATTAGCTATGACAAATTAGAGGAGACTGGACCTCACGAACGTTGATCCATTCCTATATATTATAGTTAAGTTAATACCTGATTAGGTTTTAATTATCTGAACAGTTCGTTAGTTTTGATTTGTTTACATCCCTGTCCTGGTCCTTACAGTATGGTTTACTGGCGTTTGTTTACGAAATGAAAGTTTGTTTACTTTATCAGCTGATATTTCCCGATTCCTTGCGAAGTTTTGTTCACTTTTAGTGGGGCATTACATTTCCTAAAAGCAGATTTTTTTTTGCTTGATTGTTGTGAATATACGTAAGTGGATATCAATACAAAATAAATAATGAATTGGGTATAAGAGCATATTGAATAGTTCTCACTGTAAGGGCCCATCCCCCTTCCCTCGGCCACAAGTCAATTCATCGCGGCTGCACTGATAGTCGTTTGGCTCCCCACCTCGGCGAATCGGCTTGTTTGCGCGCCAGTTCAACGAGCAAGTCAGCTTCGAACTTTTGAAGCCCGAGAAGACTGCGCGGAGCGGCCACGTCGGCAGTTTCAGGGGTATATATACCCCTCCTCCCCAACGTCGAATAGAACTTGGTCAGAAGACGTCCTGCGAAGACTACCCACTGCCACGCCAATCCCAAGTCTTCATTACTCCAGTCGCAGGCTACTCGACGTCGGGTCTTCTCACCTTTGCTGTTCTCAAGACACGCCGCATCCGATTGGGCCGGAACGGTTCGTCCATACTCACCCGGACATCGCTACTGTTGTTACGATACGGAGGTGCTGAGCACCTCGTATTAGATGTTCCCATTCTACAACATTGTATTGTACACTTTGATGGTTTATTGTATTCGTTAACTCTTTTAAATCCATTGATTCCTTTGATGTTTGATTAAAGCCCCAGCAGATCCAGTAGCACCCGTATCTAAGTAATAAAAGTGTAGTGTCATTCGTTAGTACTGTGAAACTTCACTATACTCGTTGCATCGAAAAATGGCCGTTAGGGCGGAGCACTGAGAGTCCCCCTGTGTTGCCACATATAATTATAATTTTGTCGCACACCACCACTGAGGTAAAAATCAAAGCAATGTTTTCTATACAAAGGTTTCGTTTCCTCGAGTCATAGACATGGCATAGGGACAAGAGAGAGCGACGTTCCCGCTACATCTATTCTCTGGCCCCGCCCCCCCTCACACTGCATTCAGTGTGAGCCGTGCGGGCCGTGTTATCTGTGGAGATGTGGCAACACCGGGAAATCTCCTAATCCCGCCTTAGCGGTCACTTCTCGTTGCGCTGACTATAACCGCATATTGATGTGTAGTAGTTTTAGTTCGGAACAACGGCAGGACAAATGGAAATCAACACAAAATATCTAATCTTTTTCTTTTGGTAATTAGCCACAAGGTGCGACACTAGAAGTGTCACATGAGAAATATAGGTGAAGCTCGGACTAAGGCACAGCTTAATGGAGCTTATGGTTGTAGCTGGACGTGGAGCCTAACGCCAGCGAGGCGGTAGCAGATGATGACGGCGAGGCTCGATGGGGCAAAAGAAGATTGGACGAGGAGATTTTGTTGTGTGTGCTGGTCGGTACTGTTCTGCCCATCTCGGCGAAACCCGACCTTTTAAGGGAGGCTGGAGGGAACGTGAGGAGCTTTCCAAGTTCCTGATTGGCTGACCGCTGGCTGGCAGGGACACCCTTGCGAACTATGCTTGCCAACTACAGGAACTTGGAAAGGCTAGTTCCGAAGATTTCTTTGATTAGTGTGTGACGGGTCGTAGGATGCATCACGTCACTACACCTGTTTCATATTTTTTGTATTGTGGCATTTTGTATTATGTTGCAATCAAGACAGACTGCAAGAGAGACATCACAAGGCACATCACAGCTCGTTACTCTGCCGGAGATGAGGTTAAGTTCGCTCCAGCACCATGCACGCGATCGCGCGCACACATTTTAAGAGTAGTGTGGTACTGGATCACCAGCAAGACCTAACCCTTTGCCATGACAATGAGGGAGAGACCTCACAACCAGGTCAAACGCCCAACGGACAGCTTTGCGGTCAACTTCCACAAGGGCGACCTTTAATACTACCATACGAACGACATTTCTTCTGTATATTTTTCCTTTTTTGTTCCATTTCATTTATGTTGCGTTTTCTTATTGTTCTAGGTTAGGTATGATATTTGTAAATAGTTAGCAAAACATTGAGTGTATCATTCAATTAGTTTCACGCCAATTTAGCCTCTTGTGTATAAATGCTATCTGTAAATTGATGTAGTGTCAACCGACACCAACCCCTTCTTCGCCATGACTCAGTGTTCGGTGGACAGATTTACACTGGGCTTGGGCTGAGTACTCTGTCTCCTCTCTGCTTCCACGCAGAATAAAGTCCTAAAAACAACGTTGTTTACATTTGAAAACCGCTACTCGTTGGTTGCCTGGCCACCCAACTCTCTACCTCTAGCCTCCAAGAACTTAGCAACAGTGTGGATAGGAACACAAATCCTGCCGCATATAGTAAATATTGTAGTGTGAATGTGGTGCAGATAGGGGTGAGCAGTTGGCACCCCGGCACAGGGTCAAAAAGGTCACGGTGTAGAAAGGAGCGCCGAGGGGGCACGACGGGGTGCGTTCAGTGTATGTACCTAGTTGTATTTTACGGGAAGGGGAGCTATGCTCGTGGTATCCCGTCTTCATATCTCATTTTATCTAAACTGATTTTGAATTCATGTATTGTTTTTGCACACACCACTTTCTCATCTAACTTGTTCCAAATGTCTATTACTCTGTGGAGAAAGCTGTTTTTTCAGATCTCTTCTAGAACTGTCTTTCTTGTTTTGTTTTTTTCCGTGTCCTCTTGTATTTCTATCATCCCATTTTATTAGATCCTCTCTATCAATAGTTTCTATCCCTTTCATGATATTATAGTTATCAAAGCTCCTCTCTTTGCTCTAATGCCTGTAGCTCAAGTTTTGCTAGTCTCTCTTCATATGATAGTTTTGAGAGTTGGTGCCAATTTTGTAATTACTCTTTGTATTCTTTCAAGTTTTGTTATGCTTTTTTTTTTTTTTTTTTTTTTTACTTGGTGACCACATCGTTGCTGCATATTCCACTCTTGTTCTTATCATGGTAATTAGTATTTTCTTCACCATTTCTTCATCCAGGTATGTAAATGCCACTTTCATTGTTCTTATTACATTATAAGGTGACTTTCTCTTTCCATTCAATCTCTCCGGGTTGTATGTTCTCCCTTGTAAACACTGATTTAAAATGCTTGTTCATAATTTCTGCAATTTCTATTTCCTCTGTGTATTCAACTCCTTGTCTTAATTTCTCTAAATCTTGTTTGTTTTTCAGTTTGTTGTTTACAAATCTGTAAAATAGTTTAGGTTTATTTTTACATTCTTCTCAATTTTTTCCTCTAGTCTTGCTAATCGGGGGAGGTTGGTACCCCCCCCCCTTATTAAATCCCTGGAAATTATTATCTTCACCTTCCATTGTGCTGCTCTTATCTATATTTCTAATCTTTACATTTTTGTTAATCCCTTCTTCACCAAAATCATCATCGGTCCTTCGCTTGTTTACAAGACGCCTGGCCTCCTGGACCAAGTTCTCCCTTTCCTCCGATTCCCCTCAGTAATCCCTCCCTTCTCCTTTTTATCACCTTCCCACTACACCATGAGCTTTCCCCTTCCCTGTTAATACAATAAGGTACTTCCTTGACGTTGAGATCCGCGAAAATTTCACTTTTTCTTCGGAACTCCAATCTTCGCCGTCCATCCGACGAATGTGTGTGCGCGTGCGTGCGTGTGTGTGTGTGTGTATTTACCTAGTTGTATTTTACGGGAAGGGGAGCTATGCTCGTGGGGTCCCGTCTTCATATCTCATTTTATCTAAACTATTTTTAAATTCATGTATTGTTTTTGCACACACCACTTTCTCATCTAACTTGTTCCAACTGTTTATTACTCTGTGAGGAAAGCTGTTCTTTTTCAAGTCTCTTCTATAGCTGTCTTTTTTTATTTTCTTTCCGTGTCCTCTTGTATTTCTGTCATCCCATTTTATCAGATTCTCTCTATCAGTAATTTCTATGCCTTTCATGATTCTGTAAATAGCTATCAAATCTCCTCTCTTCTTTGCTCTAGTGTCTGTAGTTCAAGTTTTTCTAGTCTCTCTTCATATGATAGTTTTGAGAGTGTTGGTGCCAATTTTGTAATTGCTCTTTGTATTCTTTCAAGTTTTTTTTTTTTATACATTTTTTTGTACCTGGTGACCATATCGTTGCTGCATATTCCAATCTTGGTCTTATCAGGGTGATTAGGATTTTCTTCACCATTTCTTCATCCAGGTATGTAAATGCAACTTTGATTGTTCTTATTAAATCATAAGTTTCTCCAAAAATCTTATTTATATGTTTCTCAGGTGACATATTATTCATAACAATGACTCCCAGGTCCTTCTCATTTTCTACTTTTTTTATTCCTTCTTCTCCCAATTTATATGCTGTTATTCTTTTTTGCTTTTTCCAAATTCCATTATACTACACTTTTTTGTATTGAACTCCATCTCCCATTTCCTACTCCATTCCTGTACTATATTTAGATCTCTCTGTAGTGATTCACAATCTTCTTCAGTTTTCACTCTTTTCAGTAGTTTTGCATCATCTGCAAAGAGGCTCATATAGCTTTCAATTCCTTCATCCATATCATTAATATATATAGCAAACATTATTGGGGCCAGAACTGTTTCCTGCGGAACACCGCTTATTACTTCATCCCATTTTGAGTGCTGGTTTCTTATCACTACTCTCATTTTTCTTTCTTGCAAAAAGTCTTCCATCCAATTTAGTAGTTTGCCCTGTATTCCTCCTTCAGTTTCTAATTTCTTAAGCAACTTCTTATGTGGTACTTTGTCAAAAGCTTTTTTTAGGTCTAGAAATGCACAGTCCGCCCATCCATCTCTTTCTTGTATTATATCTATTAGCCTTGAATAGAAACATATTAAATTGGTGACGCATGATCGTCCTTGTCTGAATCCAAATTGCCTTGGATTTAACACTGTTTTTTTTTTTCTAAATATTTTACCCATCTACTTTTGATAATTCTTTCACAAATTTTTGCTATTGTACTTGTTAGAAAGACTGGTCTATAGTTTGTAGGTTCTTCTTTATTTCCTCCTTTGTATATAAGTACTATATTTGCTTTTTTCCAATCTTCTGGAACTTTTCCTTCTTTCAAGGAACTGTTTAGTATGCTATGTATTTTGTCTGCCAGTTCATTCCTGCATTCTTTCAGAATCCAGTTTCCTATATCATCTGGTCCATGCGATTTTCTGATATCAAGATTACTCAAGTGTGTCAATATTTCATTCTTTGTTACTTCTATTTCTTCCATAGGGGGAACTTTCTCTTTCCATTCGTTCTCTTCAGGTTGTATGTTCTCCCTTGTAAACACTGATTTAAAATGTTTGTTCATAATTTCTGCCATTTCCATTTCCTCAGTGTATTCAACTCCCTCCTGTCTCAATTTCTCCAAGTCTTGTTTGTTTTTCAGTTTATTGTTTACAAATCTGTAGAATAGTTTTGGTTGATCTATACACTTTTCTATGACATCTTTTTAATATTTTCTCTTTTCCTCTCTGCACGTTTGTACATATTCATTTCTATAGCAGGTATATATTTTCCATTTTTCAGGTCTTCTGTCTTTTTTCCATCTGGTCTAGGCTTTGTCTCTTTTGTCTTTTAGCTCCCTACAACTTTTGTTGTACCAGCATTTTACATATTCTTTTTCTTGTTTTTGTCTTGGGACATACTTTTCCACTCCTTTTTTGTAAATTTTTGTCAAAATATTCCATTTCTCTTCCACTGTTGTTTCTTCTTTGTATATTTCTTCCCAGTTTTCTTGTTGAAAGAATTATCTTATTTTATCTCAGTTAGTTTTTTCATACATAATTCTTCCTTTTCTTTATTGTTCATTTCTTTTCATATATTTTTCTTCATTAAGTTCCAGTTCAATCAATATGTGGTCACTTTTACTTATTGGTGTTTTATATTCAATCTGTCCACTATTCTAGGTTCAGATGTAATTATTAAGTCTAGTCTCGATGGTTCTTCTTCATTTCTGTACCTGGTGTTCTCCTGTATCCATTGTGTCATTGTATGGTCAGTAACCATCTCAAGTAGAGCGTTTCCCCATGAGCCGTCTCCACCCTTTACTGTCATTTCTTCCCAGCAGATTTCTTTGCAATTAAAGTCGCCCATTATAACTATTCTTCCTCCATCTTCCATTATTTTATTTAATGTTATCTTTGTGTCCTCTAACATACTTTTATGTTCACTCTCCTCCCATGAGGCTGTTTTCGGAGGCACATAATTGATCACAAATTTTCTGCTCTTCTTATCTCTGTCTTCCACTTCTATCATAATCATCTCTACTGTATTCTTTCCATATATGACACCCTTCACGTTTATATCCTTCTTAGTCAGGAACATAACTCCACCCCCTTGCTTTTTCTCTCTGTTTTTAATCCAATAATTATATGCATCATGTCCTACACTGTTGGGTGGTATTGGGCCTTTTAATTTTGTTTCTACAATTCCCATTATGTCCGGTTCTTTTTCTTTCAAATAATCATTCAGCTCATTCAATCCTGTTATTAATCCATCTATATTTGTGTAAGACACTCTTAGTTTTCTGTCACTTCCATTGTGTTCTCTGTTTCCCTTTTGTTTTTCTTTTGTATGTCGAACTGCCTTAGTTTCATATTCACTACTCTCCAATAGAATCTCTCTTTCTCTGACTCCGTTCTGCTCTCGTTTTTTTTTTTTTTTTCTTAGCTTCAAGTCTTTTCTGCTTTTCTTCCTCTCTTTCCTCTTTATTCATTTCCCTTTTTATCCATACCTTTTTATATTGTTCACTTGTTGCTAGTTTCCCTGTTTTGGATAAGATATTCTCTGCCGTCGTTTGTGACCTGAATTTAATCTTAATTGGTCTGGTCTTATCTGTACTATACTTTCCGAGCCTGAATTTTTCCTCAATTTCCTTCATAATTTCTGGTTCATCTTCCTGAACTAGTTTTAGTAAACTGCTTTTTCATTTTCCTCATTGGTTCTTGAGGTTCTATCTGGGTTATGTTTCTCTTCCATTCCTAATATAATTATACATTTCTTTTTGTCAGCTAAGTCTCTTACTATATTCTCCTTCTGTCTCATCACTTTAATAACTGAGTCTTCAGTTTGTTCTCTCATTTGCTGTTTAATTATGTCAGTAAATGCAACTTTACTGTTTTCTTTTATCGACTTCCATCCCTCTCTGTTTTCTTTACTATTCCTCTTCAATTCCTCATTCTCCACCTTTACTTCTTTTAACTGTCTTTTCAGGTTTTCTATTTCATCAGTTAAGTTTTTTGTTCGCCTTCTCTAGTTCTTCCAATTTTTCAACCCGCCTTATAATATTGTTAACATAACCGAACCTACGCTCCAAGTCCTCGATCATCTTATCGACCTTCTCTTCTAGTCTTGTCAGTCGGGGGGGGGGGGGGGGTTTGTGTCCCCCCCACCCTCTTTAAATCCCTGGAAAATATTCTCATCACTTTCTACTGTATTGCTCTTATCTATACTTCTAATCTTTACATTTTTATTAGACATTTCATCGTCGTCGGGGGGCCGTTTGTTTACCTTTCGCCTGTCTGCCTGGGCCAAGTCTACTCCTTCCTCATTTCCTTCCATTTCCCTCAGTAATCCCTCCCCTTCTCCTCTTTCCCTACTTTCCTACTACCCCACGAGCAATTTCCCCCCCCCACCCTGTAAATACAATAGGCACTTCTCTTTGCGTTGGGATCCACAAAACTTCAATTTTCTTCAGAACGTCTTCTAAGCCGTCCGTTCGTTGAAGTGTGTGTGTGTGTGTGTGTGCATTTACCTTGTATTCTGCGGGAAGGGTAGCTATGCCTCTGGTGTCCCGTCTTTGTATCTCGCAACTTCTAGTTTGTTCTTAAATTCATGTATGGTCTCTCCACACACTATTGTTTTGTCCAATTTGTTCCAGACATCCATCACTATGTGGAAAGCATTTTTTTTTTCAGATCTCTTCTATAACTGTCCTTTTTGAGTTTCTTTTCATATCCCCTTGTATTTCTTCTATCCCAATTTAACAAGTCTTCTCTATCAAGGACTTCCATGCCCTTATTGATCTTGACAAATTGTAGGTTTCTCTATTTTGTTTATCTTTTTTGTCTGGGGATATGTCTTTGGTGATGATTACTCCTAGGTCTTTTTCTGAACTAACTTTCTTTACCTCCTTTGCACCGCATATATATATATATATATATATATATATATATATATATATATATATATATATATATATATATATATAATTTTTTAATGTTGAAGTCTACTTCCCACTTCTGACTCCATTCCCAGACGTTGTTCAGATCTCTCTGTTGTGATTCACAATATTTTTCCGTACTTTCGTAAGTAGTTTTCCGTCTTCTGCAAAGAAGTTCATGTAACATTCTGCACCTTCATCCATGTCATTTACATATATAGCAAACATTATTGGAGCCAGTACTGAACCCTGTGGGACTCCACTTTTCATTTCTTCCCAAGTAGATTTTTTTTTATCTCTGAGCACTACTCTCATTTTTCTTCCATGCAAGAAATCTTCCATCCATTTCAATAGTTTTCTTTGTATACCTACTGTTGTTTCGAGTTTTCTCAATAGTGTTTTGTGTGGTACTTTATCAAATGCCTTTTGTAAGTCCAGGAAAGCACAGTCTGCCCATTTGTCCCTTTCTTGCATTATATCTATTAACCTTGTATGGAAACAGATCAAATTTGTGGCACATGACCTTCCCTGTCTTAATCCAAATTATCTTGGATTTAATATATTGTTCTCCTCCAAATGTTTACGCCATCAATTTTTTGATAACTCTCTCTCTCTCTCTCTCTCTCTCTCTCTCTCTCTCTCTCTCTCTCTCTCTCTCTCTCTCTCTCTCTCTCTCTCTCTCTCTCTCTCTCTCTCTCTCTCTCACACACACACACATACACACACACACACACACACACACACACTTCAACGAACAGACGGCTTAGAAGACGTTCTGAAGAAAATTGAAGTATTGTGGATCCCAACGAAAAGAGAAGTGCCTATTGTATTTACAGGGTGGGGGGGAAAATTGCTCGTGGGGTAGTAGGAAAGTAGGGAAAGAGGAGAAGGAGAGGGATTACTGAGGGAAATGGAAGGAAATGAGGAAGGAGTAAACTTGGCCCAGACAGACAGGTGAAAGGTAAACAAAAGGCCCCCCGACGACGATGAAATGTCTAATAAAAATGTAAAGATTAGAAGTATAGACAAGAGCAATACAGTAGAAAGTGATGAGAATATTTTCCAGGGATTTAAAGAGGGTGGGGGGGGACACAACCCCCCCCCCCCCCCCCCCCCCCCCCCCCCCCCCGACTGACAAGACTAGAAGAGAAGGTCGATAAGATGATCGAGGACTTGGAGCGTAGGTTCGGTTATGTTAACAATATTATAAGGCGGGTTGAAAAATTGGAAGAACTAGAGAAGGCGAACAAAAAACTTAACTGATGAAATAGAAAACCTGAAAAGACAGTTAAAAGAAGTAAAGGTGGAGAATGAGGAATTGAAGAGGAATAGTAAAGAAAACAGAGAGGGATGGAAGTCGATAAAAGAAAAAAGTAAAGTTGCATTTACTGATATAATTAAACAGCAAATGAGAGAACAAACTGAAGACTCAGTTATTAAAGTAATGAGACAGAAGGAGAATATAGTAAGAGACTTAGCTGACAAAAAGAAGTGTATAATTATATTAGGAATGGAAGAGAAACATAACCCAGATAGAACCTCAAGAACCAATGAGGAAAATGAAAAAGTAAGCAGTTTACTAAAACTAGTTCAGGAAGATGAACCAGAAATTATGAAGGAAATTGAGGAAAAATTCAGGCTCGGAAAGTATAGTACAGATAACACCAGACCAATTAAGATTAAATTCAGGTCACAAACGACGGCTGAGAATATCTTATCCAAAACAGGGAAACTAGCAACAAGTGAACAATGTAAAAATGTATGGATAAAAAGGGAAATGAATAAAGAGGAAAGAGAGGAAGAAAAACAGAAAAGACTTGAAGCTAAGACAAAAAACGAGAACAGAACGGAGTCAGAGAAAGAGAGATTCTATTGGAGAGTAGTGAATATGAAACTAAGGCAGTTCGACATACAAAAGAAAAACAAAAGGGAAACAGAGAACACAATGGAAGTGACAGAAAACTAAGAGTGTCTTACACAAATATAGATGGATTAATAACAGGATTGAATGAGCTTGGAAGAACTAGAGAAGGCGAACAAAAACTTAACTGATGAAATAGGAAACCTGAAAAGACAGTTAAAAGAAGTAAAGGTGGAGAATGAGGAATTGAAGAGGAATAGTAAAGAAAACAGAGAGGGATGGAAGTCGATAAAAGAAAACAGTAAAGTTGCATTTATTGACAATACATGAATTTAAAAATAGTTTAGATAAAATGATATATGAAGACGGAACCCTACGAGCATAGCTCCCCTTCCCGTATAATACAACTAGGTAGAACTAGGTAAATACACACACACACACACACACACACACACGATCATGCGTCATCAATTTAATATGTTTCTATTCAAGGCTAATAGAAATAATACAAGAAAGAGATGGATGGGCGGACTGTGCATTTCTAGACCTAAAGAAAACTTTTGACAAAGTACCACATAAGAAGTTGCTTAAGAAATTAGAAACTGAAGGAGGAATACAGGGCAAACTGCTAAATTGGATGGAAGACTTTTTGGAAGAAAGAATAATGAGAGTAGTGATAAGAGATCAACACTCAAAATGGGATAAAGTAATAAGCGGTGTTCCGCAGGGAACAGTACTGGCCCCAATAATGTTTGCTATATATATTAATGATATGGATGAAGGAATTGAAAGCTATATGAACTTCTTTGCAGATGATGCAAAACTACTAAAAAGAGTGAAAACTGTAGAAGATTGTGAATCACTACAGAGAGATCTATATAAAGTACAGGAATGGAGTAGGAAGAGGGAGATGGAGTTCAATACAAAAAAGTGTAGTATAATGGAATTTGGAAAAAGCAAAAACAGAATAACAGGAGCATATAATTTGGGAGAAGAAGGAATAAAAAAAAAGTAGAAAATGAGAAGGACCTGGGAGTCATTGTTATGAATAATATGTCACCTGAGAAACATATAAATAAGATTTTTGGAGAAACTTATAATATAGTAAGAACAATCAAAGTTGCATTTACATACCTGGATGAAGAAATGGTGAAGAAAATCCTAATCACCCTGATAAGACCAAGATTGGAATATGCAGCAACGATATGGTCACCAAGTGCAAAAAAAAAAATGTATAAAAAAAACTTGAAAGAATACAAAGAGCAATTACAACATTGGCACCAACACTCAAAACTATCATATGAAGAGAGACTAGAAAAACTTGAACTACAGACACTAGAGCAAAGAAGAGAGAGAGGAGATTTGATAGCTATTTACAGAATCATGAAAGGCATGGAAATTACTGATAGAGAGAATCTGATAAAATGGGATGACAGAAATACAAGAGGACACGGAAAGAAAATAAAAAAAGACAGCTATAGAAGAGATTTGAAAAAGAACAGCTTTCCTCACCGAGTAATAGACAGTTAGAACAAGTTAGATGAGAAAGTGGTGTGTGCAAAAACAATACATGAATTTAGAAATAGTTTAGATAAAATGAGATATGAAGACGGGACACCATGAGCATAGCTCCCCTTCCCGTAAAATACAACTAGGTAAATACTAGGTAAATACACACACACACAAACACACACGCACACTTCAACGAATGGACGGCTTAGAAGACGATCTGAAGAGAATTGAAGTTTGTGGATCCCAACGCAAAGAGAAGTGCCTATTGTATTTACAGGGTGGGGGGGAAATTGCTCGTGGAGTAGTAGGAAAGTAGGGAAAGAGGAAAGGGGGAGGGATTACTGAGGGAAATGGAAGGAAATGAGGAAGGAGTAGACTTGGCCCAGGCAGACAGGCGAAAGGTAAACAAAAGGCCCCCCGACCAGCTGAGCGACGATGAAATGTCTAATAAAAATGTAAAGATTAGAAGTATAGATAAGAGCAATACAGTAGAAAGTGATGAGAATATTTTCCAGGGATTTAAAGAGGGTGGGGGGACCCCCCCCCCCCCCCCCCCGACTGACAAGACTAGAAGAGAAGGTCGATAAGATGATCGAGAACTTGGGGCGTAGGTTCGGTCATGTTGACAATATTATACGAAGAGTTGAAAAATTGGAAGAACTAGAGAGGGCGAACAAAAACTTAACTAAGGAAATTGAAGAATTAAAAAAACAGTTAAAAGAAGTAAAAGATGAGAATAAAGTCTTAAAGGAGAATAATAAGGAGAACAAGGAGGGTTGGAAAAAATTCAAGAAAATAGCAAAGTTGCATTCACTGACATAATCAGACAGCAAATGAAGGAACAAACTGAAAACTCAGTTATTAAAGTGATGAGACAGAAGGAGAATATAGTAAGAGACTTAGCAGACAAAAAGAAGTGTATAATTATATTAGGAATGGAAGAGAAACATAACCCAGATAGAACCACAAGAATCAAAGAGGAAAATGAAAAAGTAAGAAATTTACTAGAATTAGTTCAGGAAAATGAACCAGAATTAATGAAACAAATCGAAGAGAAATTCAGGCTAGGGATATATAGTACAGACAAGACCAGACCAATCAAGATTAAATTCAGGTCACAAACTACGGCTGAGAATATCTTATCCAAAACAGGGAAACTAGCAACAAGTGAACAATATAAAAAGGTATGGATAAAAAGGGAAATGAATAAAGAGGAAAGAGAGGAAGAAAAACAGAAAAGACTTGAAGCAAAGGAAAAAAACGAGATAAGAACGGAGTCAGAAAAAGAGAGATTCTAATGGAGAGTAGTGAATATGAAACTAAAGAAAGTCGACATACAAGAGAAAAACAAAAGGGAAACAGAGAACACAATGGAAGTGGCAGAAAACTAAGAGTGTCTTACACAAATATAGATGGATTAATAACAGGATTGAATGAACTGAATGATTATTTGAAAGAAAAAGAACCAGACATAATGGGAATTGTAGAAACAAAATTAAAAGGTCCACTACCACCCAACAGTGTAGGACATGATGCATATAATTATTGGATTAGAAACAGAGTGAAAAAGGAAGGGGGTGGAGTTATGTTCCTGACTAAGAAGGATATAAACGTGAAGGGTGTCACATATGGAAAGAATACAGTAGAGATGATAATGATGGAAGTAGAAGACAGAGATAAGAAGAACAGAAAGTTTGTGATAAATTATGTGCCCCCAAAAACAGCCTCATGGGAAGAGAGTGAACATAAAAGTATGTTAGAGGACACAAAGATAACATTAAACAAGATAATGGAAGAGGGAGGAAGAATAGTTATAATGGGCGACTTTAATTGCAAAGAAATCTGCTGGGAAGAAATGACAGTAAAGGGTGGAGACGGCTCATGGGGAAACGCTCTACTTGAGATGGTTACTGACCATACAATGACACAATGGATACAGGAGAACACTAGGTATAGAAATGAAGAAGAGCCATCGAAACTAGACCTAGTAATTACATCCGAACCTAGAATAGAGGACAAAATTGAATATAAAACACCAATAAGTAAAAGTGACCACATATTGATTGAACTGGAACTTAATGAAGAAAGATATATGAAAAGAAATGAACAATACAGAAAAGGAAGAATGATGTATGAAAAAACAAACTTTGATAAAATAAGAGAATTCTTTCAAAAGGAAAACTGGGAAGAAATATACAAAGAAGAAACAACAGTAGAAGAGAAATGGAATATTTTGACAAAAAATTACAAAAAAGGAGTGGAAAAGTATGTCCCAAGACAAAAACAAGAAAAAGAATATGTAAAATGCTGGTACAACAAAAGCTGTAGGGAGTTAAAAGACAAAAGAGACAAAGCCTGGACCAGATGGAAAAAAGACAGAAGACCTGAAAAATGGAAAATATATACCGGTTATAGAAATGAATATGTACAAATGTGCAGAGAGGAAAAGAGAAAATATGAAAAAGATATCATAGAAAAGTGTAAAGATCAACCGAAACTATTCTACAGATTTGTAAACAATAAACTGAAAAACAAACAAGACTTGGAGAAATTAAGACAGGAGGGAGTTGAATACACTGAGGAAATGGAAATGGGGGAAATTATGAACAAACATTTTAAATCAGTGTTTACAAGGGAGAACATACAACCTGAAGAGAACGAATGGAAAGAGAAAGTCCCCCCTATGGAAGAAATAGAAGTAACAAAGAATGAAATATTAACACACTTGAGTAATCTTGATGTCAGAAAATCGCATGGACCAGATGAAATAGCAAACTGGATACTGAAAGAATGCAGGAATGAACTGGCAGACAAAATGCATAGCATAATAAATAGTTCCTTGAAAGAAGGAAAAGTTCCAGAAGATTGGAAAAAAGCAAATATAGTACCTATATACAAAGGAGGAAATATAGAAGAACCTACCAACTATAGACCAGTCTCTCTAACAAGTACAATAGCAAAAATTTGTGAAAGAATTATCAAAAGTAGATGGGTAAAATATTTAGAAATAAACAAAGTGTTAAATCCAAGGCAATTTGGATTCAGACAAGGACGATCATGCGTCACCAATTTAATATGTTTCTATTCAAGGCTAATAGATATAATACAAGAAAGAGATGGATGGGCGGACTGTGCATTTTTAGATCTAAAGAAAGCTTTTGACAAAGTACCACATAAGAAGTTGCTTAAGAAATTAGAAACTGAAGGAGGAATACAGGGAAAACTACTAAATTGGATGGAGGACTTTTTGCAAGAAAGAAAAATGAGAGTAGTGATAAGAAACCAGCACTCAAAATGGGATGAAGTAATAAGCGGTGTTCCGCAGGGAACAGTTCTGGCCCCAATAATGTTTGCTATATATATTAATGATATGGATGAATGAATAGAAAGCTATATGAGCTTTTTTGCAGATGATGCAAAACTACTGAAAACAGTGAAAACTGAAGAAGATTGTGAATCACTACAGAGAGATCTAAATAAGGTACAAGAATGGAGTAGGAAGTGGGAGATGGAGTTCAATACAAAAAAGTGTAGTATAATGGAATTTGGAAAAAGCAAAAACAGAATAACAGGAGCATATAAATTGGGAGAAGAAGGAATAAGAAAAGTAGAAAATGAGAAGGACCTGGGAGTCATTGTTATGAATAATATGTCACCTGAGAAACATATAAATAAGATTTTTGGAGAAACTTATAATCTAATAAGAACAATCAAAGTTGCATTTACATACCTGGATGAAGAAATGGTGAAGAAAATCCTAATCACCCTGATAAGACCAAGATTGGAATATGCAGCAACGATATGGTCACCAAGTACAGAAAATGTATAAAAAAAACTTGAAAGAATACAAAGAGCAATTACAAAATTGGCACCAACACTCTCAAAACTATCATATGAAGAGAGACTAGAAAAACTTGAACTACAGACACTAGAGCAAAGAAGAGAGAGAGGAGATTTGATAGCTATTTACAGAATCATGAAAGGCATAGAAATTACTGACAGAGAGAATCTGATAAAATGGGATGACAGAAATACTAGAGGACACGGAAAGAAAATAAAAAAAGACAGCTATAGAAGAGATTTAAAAAATAACAGCTTTCCTCACAGAGTAATAGACAGTTGGAACAAGTTAGATGAGAAAGTGGTGTGTGCAAAAACAATACATGAATTTAAAAATAGTTTAGATAAAATGAGATATGAAGACGGGACCTCACGAGCATAGCTCCCCTTCCCGTAAAATACAACTAGGTAAATACACACACACTTCAACGAACGGACGGCATAGAGGACGTTCTGAAGAAAAAGTGAAATTTCGTGGATCCCGAGGCAAAGGAAGTACCTATTGTATTTACAGGGTGGGGGGGAAATTGCTCGTGGTGTAGGGGAAAGTGAGGAAAAAGGAGAAGGGGAGGGATTACTGAGGGAAATGGAAGGAAATGAGGAAGGTGAAGACTTGGCCCAGGCAGGCAGACGCCATCTAAACAATAGAGGTCCGGACCAATTTAGCGACGACGAAATGTCTAACAAAAATGTAAAGATCAGAAGTATAGATGAGAGCAATACAGCAGAAGGTAAGGTGATGAGAATATTTTCCATGGATTTAAAGAGGGTGGGGGGTGGGGGGGACACAAACCCCCCCCCCGATTAACAAGACTAGAAGAGAAGCTCGATAAGATGATCGAGCACTGGGAACTTGGGTTCGGTCACGTTAACAACATTGTGCAGAGGGTTGAAAAATTGGAAGAACTAGAGAAGGCGAACAAAAACTTAACTAAGGAAATTGAACAATTAAAAAAACAGCTAAAAGAAGTAAAAGAGGAGAATAAAGTCTTAAAGGAGAATAATAAGGACAACAAGGAGGGTTGGAAAAAAATTCAAGAAAACAGTAAAGTTGCATTTACTGACATAATCAAACAGCAAATGAAGGAACAAACTGAAGACTCAGTTATTAAAGTGATGAGACAGAAGGAGAATATAGTAAGAGACTTAGCAGATAGAAAGAAATGTATAATTATATTAGGAATGGAAGAGAAACATAACCCAGATAGAACCACAAGAATCAAAGAGGAAAATGAAAAAGTAAGAAATTTACTAGAATTAGTTCAGTAAGATGAGCCAGAAATAATGAAACAAATCGAAGAAAAATTCAGGCTCGGGAAATATAGTACAGACAAGACCAGACCAATCAATATTAAATTCAGGTCACAAACGACGGCAGAGAATATCTTATCCAAAACAGGGAAACTAGCAACAAGTGAACAATATAAAAAGGTATGAATAAAAAGGGAAATGAATAAAGAGGAAAGAGAGGAGGAAATAAGGAATAGACATGAAACTAAAAAAAAAAACGAGACCATAACGGAGACAGAAAAACAAGAATTCTATTGGAGAGTACTGAATATGAAATTGAAGAAATGGAACATAAAAGAGAGAAACACAAAAGAAATAGAGAATACAATGGAAATAACAGAAAGTTAAGAGTATCCTACACAAATATAGATGGATTAATAACAGGACTGAATGAACTGAACAAATATCTGAAAGAAAAAGATCCGGACATAATGGGAATTGTTGAGACAAAATTAAAAGGCCCACTACCACCCAACAGCATAGGACACAATGCATATAATTATTGGATTAGAAACAGAGAGATAAAACAAGGGGGTGGAGTTATGTTCCTGACTAAGAAGGATATAAACGTGAAGAGTGTCACATATGGGAAGAATAGAGTAGAGATGATAATGATAGAAGTAGAAGATAGAGATAAGAAGAGCAGAAAGTTTGTAATAAACTACGTGCCCCCAAAAACAGCCTCATGGGAAGAGAATGAACATAAAAGCATGTTAGAAGACACAAGAGTAACACTAGACGAGATAATGGAAGATGGAGGAAGAATAGTTATGATGGGCGACTATAGTTGCAAAGAAATATGCTGGGAAGAGATGACCGTAAAGGGTGGAGACGACTCATGGGGAAGTGTTCTACTTGAGGTGATTATTGACCACACAATGACACAATGGATCCAAGAGAACACTAGGTATAGAAATGAAGAAGAACCATCGAGACTAAACCTAATAATCACATCAGAACCTAAAATAGTGGAAAAGATAGAATACCAAGCACCAATAAGAAAAGTGACCACATATTGATAGAACTAGAACTAAATGAGAAAAAATACATGAAAAGAAATGAACAATATAGAAAAGGAAGATTGATGTATGAAAAAACAAATTTTGATAAAATAAGAGAATTCTTCCAAAATGAAAACTGGGAAAGAATACACACAGAAGATACAACAGTAGAAGAGAAATGGAATATTTTGACAAAAATCTATAAAAAAGGAGTAGAAAAGTATGTCCCAAGACAAAAACAAGAAAAAGAATATGTAAAATGCTGGTACAACAAAAGTTGTAGGGAGATATAAGACAAAAGAGACAAAGCTTGGACCAAATCGAAGAAAAACAAAAGACCAGAAAAATGGAAAATATATACTTGTTATAGAAATGAATATGTACAAGCGTGCAGAGAGGAAAAGAGAAAATATGAAAAAGATGTCACAGAAAAGTGTAAAGATCAACCAAAACTATTTTACAGATTTGTAAACAACAAACTGAAAAACAAACAAGATTTGGAGAAATTAAGACAAGGAGGAGTTGAATACACAGAGGAAATTGAAATGGCGGAAATTATGAACAAACATTTTAAATCAGTGTTTACAAGGGAGAACATACAACCTGAAGAGATCGAATGGAAAGAGAAAGTCCCCCCAATGAAAGAAATAGAAGTAACAAAGAATGAAATATTGATACACTTGAGTAATCTTGATGTCAGAAAATCACATGGACCAGATGAAATAGCAAACTGGATTTTGAAAGAATGCAGGAATGAACTAGCAGACATAATACATAGCATAATAAACAGTTCCTTGAAAGAAGGTAAAGTTCCAGAAGATTGGAAAAAAGCAAATATAGTACCTATATATAAAGGAGGAAATAAAGAAGACCCTAACAACTATAGGCCAGTCTCTCTAACAAGTACAATAGCAAAAATTTGTGAAAGAATTGTCAAAAATAGATGGGTAAAATATTTAGAAAAAAACAACGTGCTCAATCCAAGGCAATTTGGATTCAGACAAGGACGATCATGCGTCACCAATTTAATATGTTTCTATTCAAGACTAATAGATATAATACAAGAAAGAGATGGATGGGTTGATTGTGCATTTCTAGACCTAAAAAAAGCTTTTGACAAAGTACCACATAAGAAGTTGCTTAAGAAATTAGAAACTGAAGGAGGAATACAGGGCAAACTGCTAAATTGGATGGAGGACTTTTTGCAAGAAAGAAAAATGAGAGTAGTGATAAGAGATCAACACTCAAAATGGGATGAAGTAATAAGCGGTGTTCCACAAGGAACAGTTCTGGCCCCAATAATGTTTGCTATATATATTAATGATATGGATGAAGGAATTGAAAGCTATATGAGCTTTTTTGCAGATGATGCAAAACTATTGAAAAAAGTGAACACGGAAGAAGATTGTGAATCACTACAGAGAGATCTAAATATAGTACAGGAATGGAGTAGGAAATGGGAGATGGAGTTCAATACAAAAAAGTGTAGTATAATGGAATTTGGAAAAAGTAAAAACAGAATAACAGGATCATATAAATTGGGAGAAGAAGGAATAAAAAAAGTAGAAAATGAAAAGGACCTGGGAGTCATGGTTATGAATATGTCACCTGAGAAACATATAAATAAGATTTTTTGAGAAATCTATAATTTAATAAGAACAATCAAAGTGGCATTTACATACCTGGATGAAGAAATGGTGAAGAAAATCCTAATCACCCTGATAAGACCAAGATTGGAATATGCAGCAACGATATGGTCACCAAGTGCAAAAAAATGCATTAAAAAACTTGAAAGAATACAAAGAGCAATTACAAAATTGGCACCAACACTCTCAAAACTATCATATGAAGAGAGACTACAAAAACTTAAACTACAGACACTAGAGCAAAGAAGAGAGAGAGGAGATTTGATAGCTATTTACAGAATCATGAAAGGCATAGAAATTACTGATAGAGAGAATCTGATAAAATGGGATGAAAGAAATACAAGAGGACATGGAAAGAAAATAAAAAAGACAGCTATAGAAGAGATGTGAAAAAGAACAGCTTTCCTCACAGAGTAATAGACAGTTGGAACAAGTTAGATGAGAAAGTGGTGTGTGCAAAAACAATACATGAATTTAAAAATAGTTTAGATAAAATGAGATACGAAAACGGGACACCACGAGCATAGCTCCCGTAAAATACAACTAGGTAAATACAACTAGGTATATACACACACACACACACACACACACACACACAAACGTCGAACAGACGGCGAGGATTGACGTCCTGAAGAAAAAGTGAAATTTTCGTGGATCTCAACGCAAAGGAAGTACCTATTGTATTTGCAGGGAAGGGGATTGCTCGTGGTGTAGGGGGAAAGTGAGGAAAAGGGAGAAGGGGAGGGATTACTGAGGGAAATGGAAGGAAATGAGTAAGGAGAGGACTTGGTCCAGGCAGGCAGACGCCATGTAAACAAGCGCGGACCGGATCAATTTAGTGACGACGAAGGGACTAACAAAAATGTAAAGATTAGAAACATAGATAAGAGCAGCACAATAGAAGGTGAGGATAATAGTTTCCATGGATTTAATGAGGGGGCGGCGGATACCAACCTCCTCCGACTGGCAAAACTGGAGGAAAAACTTGAACAAATGACCGAACATTGGGAGATTAGGTTCGGTAGAATGTCAAAAATTGCGGAAAGGGTTGAAAGATTGGAAGAACTAGAGAAGGCGAACAAAAACTTAACTGATGAAATAGAAGAACTAAAAAGACAGTTAAGAGAAGTAAAAGAGGAGAATGAAGAATTAAAAAGGAACAATAAAGACAATAAAGAAACAATAGCAAAAGAGGCACAGGGGTGGAGGAAGATAAGGAAAATAGTAAAGTTGCATTTACTGATATAATTAAACAGCAAATGAAAGAACAAACTGAAGACTCAGTTATCAAAGTGATGAGACAGAAGGAGAATATTGTAAGAGACTTAGCAGATAAAAAGAAATGTATTATTAAATTAGGAATGGAAGAGAAACATAACCCAGATAGAACCACAAGAATCAAAGAGGAAAATGAAAAAGTAAGTAGATTACTAGAATTAGTTCAGGAAGATGAACCTGAAGTAATGAAACAAATTGAAGAGAAGTTTAGGCTCGAAAAGTATAGTACAGATAAGACCAGACCAATTAAGATTAAATTCAGATCACAAACAACAGCAGAGAATATCTTGGCAAAAACAGGGAAGCTAGCAGCAAGTGAACATTATAAAAAGGTATGGATAAAAAGAGAAATGAATACAGAGGAAAGAGAGGAGGAAAAAATGAAAAGGCAAGAAGCTAAAGAAAAAAACGAGACCAGAACGGAGTCAGAAAAACAAGAATTCTACTGGAGAGTAGTGAATATGAAATTGAAGAAATGGACCATAACAGAGAGAAATAAAAAAGAAACAGAGAATACAATGGAAATAACAGAAAGTTAAGAGTATCCTACACAAATATAGATGGATTAATAACAGGACTAAATGAACTGAACGAGTATCCGAAGGAAAAAGATCCGGACATAATGGGAATTGTTGAGACAAAATTAAAAGGCCCACTACCACCCAACAGCATAGGACACAATGCATATAATTATTGGATTAGAAACAGAGATAAAACAAGGGGTGGAGTTATGTTCCTGACTAAGAAGGATATAAACGTGAAGAGTGTCACATATGGAAAGAGCAGAGTAGAGATGATTATGATAGAAATAGAAGACAGAGATTAGAAGAGCAGAAAGTTTGTAATAAACTACGTGCCCCCAAAAACAGCCTCGTGGGAAAAGAGTGAACATAAAAGTATGTTAGAAGACACAAGAATAACACTAAACAAGATAATGGAAGATGGAGGAAGAATAGTTATGATGGGCGACTTTAATTGCAAAGAAGTCTGCTGGGAAGAGATAACAGTAAAGGGTGGAGACGACTCATGGGGAAATGTTCTACTCGAGATGATTACTGACCATACAATGACACAATGGATACAGGAGAACACTAGGTATAGAAATGAAGAAGAACCATCGAGACTAGACCTAATAATCACATCTGAACCTAGAATAGTAGAAAAGATTGAATATAAAATACCAATGAGTAAAAGTGACCATATACTGATTGAACTGGAAATAAATGAGGAAAAATACATGAAAAGAAATGAACAATATAGAAAAAAAAGAATGATGTATGAAAAAACAAACTTTGATCAAATAAGAGAATTCTTTCAAAAAGAAAACTGGGAAGGAATATACAAAGAAGAAACAACAGTGGAAGAGAAATGGAATATTTTTACAAAAATTTATAAAAAAAAAAAAATAAATAAAAAGGAGTGGAAAAGTATGTCCCAAGACAAAAACAAGAAAAAGAATATGTAAAATGCTGGAACAACAAAAGTTGTAGAGAGTTAAAAGACAAAAGAGACAAAGCTTGGACCAAATGAAAAAAAGACAGAAGACCTGAAAAATGGAAAATATATACATGTTATAGAAATGAATATGTACAAGCGTGCAGAGGAAAAGAGAAAATATGAAAAAGATGTCATAGAAAAATGTATAGATCAACCAAAACTATTTTACAGATTTGTAAACAACAAACTGAAAAACAAACAAGATTTGGAGAAATTAAGACAAGGAGGAGTTGAATACACTGAGGAAATTGAAATGGCGGGAATTATGAACAAGCATTTTAAATCAGTGTTTACAAGGGAGAACATACAACCTGAAGAGATCGAATGGAAAGAGAAAGTCTCCCCCCCCCATGAAAGAAATAGAAGTAACAAAGAATGAAATAATGAAACACTCGAGTAATCTTGATGTCAGAAAATCGCATGGACCAGATGAAATAGCAAACTGGATTTTGAAAGAATGCAGAAATGAACTGGCAGACAAAATACATAGCATAATAAACAGTTCCTTGAAAGAAGGAAAAGTTCCAGAAGATTGGAAAAAAGCTAATATAGTACCTATATATAAAGGAGGAAATAAAGAAGACCCTACCAACTACAGACCAGTCTCTCTAACAAGTACAATAGCAAAAATATGTGAAAGAATTGTCAAAAGTAGATGGGTAAAATATTTAGAAAAAAAAAACAACGTGCTAAATCCAAGGCAATTTGGATTCAGACAAGGACGATCATGTGTCACCAATTTAATATGTTTCTATTCATGACTAATAGATATAATACAAGAAAGAGATGGATGGGTTGATTGTGCATTTCTAGACCTAAAAAAAGCTTTTGACAAAGTACCACATAAGAAATTGCTTAAGAAATTAGAAACTGAAGGAGGAATACAGGGCAAACTGCTTAAATGGATGGAAGACTTTTTACAAGAAAGAAAAATGAGAGTAGTGATAAGAGACAAACACTCAAAATGGGATGAAGTAATAAGCGGTGTTCCACAAGGAACAGTTCTGGCCCCAATAATGTTTGCTATATATATTAATGATATGGATGACGGAATTGAAAGTTATATGAGCTTCTTTGCAGATGATGCAAAACTGTTAAAAAAAAAGTGAACACGGAAGAAGATTGTGAGTCACTACAGAGTGATCTAAATAAAGTACGGGAATGGAGTAGGAAGTGGGAGATGGAGTTGAACACTATAAATTGTAGTATAATGGAATTTGGAAAAAGCAAAAACAGAATAACAGGAGCATATAAATTGAGAGAAGAAGGAATAAAAAAAAAGTAGAAAATGAGAGGGACCTGGGAGTCATTGTTATGAACAATGTGTCACCTGAAAAACATATAAATAAGATTTTTGGAGAGACTTATAACTTGATAAGAACAATCAAAGTGGCATTTACATACCTGGATGAAGAAATGGTGAAGAAATTTCTAATCACTCTGATAAGACCAAGATTGGAATATGCTGCAACGATATGGTCACCAAGTACAAAAAAATGTATAAAAAAACTCGAAAGAATACAAAGAGCAATTACAAAATTGGCACCAACACTCTCAAAACTATCATATGAAGAGAGACTAGCAAAACTTGAACTACAGACACTAGAGCAAAGAAGAGAGAGAGGAGATTTGATAGCTATTTACAGAATCATGAAAGGCATAGAAATTATTGATAGAGAGAATCTGATAAAATAGGATGATAGAAATACAAGAGGACATGGAAAGAAAATCAAGAAAGACAGCTATAGAAGAGATGTGAAAAAGAACAGCTTTCCTCACAGAGTAATAGACAGTTGGAACAAGTTAGATGAGAAAGTGGTGTGTGCAAAAACAATACATCAATTTAAAAATAATAGTTTAGATAAAATGAGATATGAAGACGGGACCTCACGAGCATAGCTCCCCTTCCCGTAAAATACAACTAGGTACAACTAGGTAAATACACACGTACGTCGGATTCATAGCGAAGATTGGAACTCCGGAAAAGAAGTGCAATTTTTGTGGATCTCAACTACGATGGAGTACCTTTGTTGTATTAATAGGGAAGGGGAAAGCTCGTGGTGTAGTGGGAAGGTGAAGAAAAAGGAGAAAGAGAGGGATGACTGAGAAAAATGGAAGGAAATGAGGAAGGGGACGAACGGGCCCCGGATGTTAGGAGGGGTGTAAACAAACGGGGGCCAGAACACACAGACGAGGACCAACAAGGAAGCAGGGGTGTCAAAAGTAGAAATATAGATAATAATGGCTCAATGGAAAGAAAATATAACTGCTTTTATGGATTTAATAAGGGAGGAGGTAACAACCTCCCTCACTAGTAAATCTAGAGGAGAAACTAAAAGAAATGAACGAAGAATGGGAGGTTAGGTTTAACCAATTAAAGTTAGTTACCCAAAGAGTTGATAAACTGGAAGAACTAAAGAAGGAGAATCAAATCCTAACTAAAGAAATTGAATAATTAAAAAGACAGTTAAGAGAAGTAAAAGGTGGGAATGAGGAATTAAAGAAGAATAATAGAGAGAATAAAGAGTCCATAGCAAAAGAAGCACAGGGTTGGAGAAAAGTCCAAGAGAACAACAAAGTTGTATTTACAGATATAGTGAAACAAAAAACTAAGGACACAGTTATTAAAGTGATGAGAGAAAAGGAGAATATAGTAAGAGAGACTTAGCGGACAAAAAGAAATGTATAATCCAAGGTATAATCCAAAAAGAACCACAAGAGTAAAAGAGGAAAAGGAAAAGGTAAACAAGATATTAGAAGTAGTTCAAGAGGATGGACAAGAAACAGGGTAAGAAACTGAAGAAATATATAAAATAGGGAAATATAATACAGATAAGACCAGACCAATTAAGATCAAATTCAGGTCACAAACGACAGCAGAGAATATCTTAGCAAAAACAGGGAAACTAGCAGACAGTGATCAATATAAACAGGTATGGATAAAAAGAGAAATGAATAAAGAGGAAAGAGAGGATGAGAAAACAAAAAGACTAGAAGCTAAGGAAAAAAACGAGAAAAGAACAGTCAGAAAAAGAGAAATTCTATTGGAGAGTAGTGAATATGAAAGTGAGGAAATGGTTCATAGCAGAGAAAAACGGAAAGGAAACAGAAAACACGATGGAAGTAGCAGAA
The DNA here is from genome assembly GCF_046742065.1 of Oratosquilla oratoria. Classification (NCBI taxonomy): domain Eukaryota; kingdom Metazoa; phylum Arthropoda; class Malacostraca; order Stomatopoda; family Squillidae; genus Oratosquilla; species Oratosquilla oratoria. Next base: position 19,197,856 of record NC_134797.1, on the reverse strand, counting down.
AATTAAAAGTGTCTTACACAAACATAGATGGCTTAATAACAGGCTTGAACGAACTGAATGATTACCTGAAGGAAAAAGAACCGGACATAATGGGAATTGTAGAGACAAAATTGAAAGGCCCACTACCACCCAACAGTGTAGGACATGGTGCATATAATTATTGGATTAGAAACAGAGAGTAAAACAAGGGGGTGAAGTTATGTTCCTGACTAAGAAGGATATAAATGTGAGGAATGTCACATATGGAAAGAATAGAGTAGAGATGATTATGATGGAAGTGGAGGACAAGGATGGGAAGAGCAGGAAGTTTGTAGCAAATTATGTGCCTCCCAAAACGGCCTCGTGGGAAGAGAGAGAACACAAAAATATGTTAGAAGACACAAGGATAACACTAAATAAGATAATGGAAGATGGAGGAAGAATAGTTATAATGGGTGACTTTAATTGTAAAGAAATCTGCTGGGAAGAGATGACAGTGAAGGGTGGAGACTACCTATGGGGAAATGTACTACTTGATATGATTATAGAACATACAATGACAAGAGAATACTAGGTATAGAAATGAGAAAGAACCATCGAGACTGGACCTAATAATCACATCAGAACCCGAAATAGGGAACAAGATTGAATATAAGACGCCAATAAGTAAAAGTGACCACATATTGGTTGAACTGGAACTAAATGAGGAAAAATACATGAAAAAATGAACAATATAGAAAGGGAAGATGGATGTATGAAAAAAAAAGATAAGATAATCCTTTAAAAAAAGCAGACTGGGAAAGGATACACAAGGAGAAAACAACAGTAGAAAAGAAATGGAATATTTTGACAAAAAATTATAAAGAAGGAGTGGAAAAGTATGTCCCTAGACAAAAACAAGAAAAATAATATGTAAAGTGTTGGTACAACAAAAGATGTAGGGAGTTAAAAGACAAAAGGGATAAACCTTGGATAAAATTGAAAAAAAAAGACTTGAACAAAGGAATTAGAGAAACTACAAGGAGGAGTTGAATACACAGAGGAAATAGAAATGGCAGAAACTATGAACAAGCATTTTAAATCGGTGTTTACGAGGGAGAACATACAACCTAGAGATATTGAGTGGGAGGGGAAAGTCCCCCCTATGAAAGAGATATAAGTATCAAGGAATGAAATAATGAATCACTTGAGTAAACTCGATGTGAACACTGAAGAAGATTGTGAGTCGCTACAGAGTGATCTCAATAAAGTATGGGAATGGGGCAGGAAGTGGGAGATGGAATTCAGTATTAAGAAGTGTAGTATAATGGAATTTGGAAGAAGCAAAAAAAGAATAGTGGGATCATATAAATTGGGAGAAGAAATTAAAAAAGTAGAAAATGAGGACCTGGGAGTCATTATAATGAATAATATGTTCTCTGAGAAACACATAAACAAAATTTTTGGAGAAACTTATAAGTTAATAAGAACAATCAAAGTGGCATTTACATACCTGGACGAAGAAATGGCAAAGAAAATACTGGTCTCTTTGATAAGACCAAGATTGGAATATGCAGCGACGACGTGGTCACCAAGTACAAAAAAAATGTATAATAAAACTTGAAAGAATACAAAGAGCAATTACGAAATTGGCACCAACACTCTCAGAACTATTATATGAAGAGAGGCTAGCAAAACTTGAGCCACAGACATTAGAGCAAAGACGAGAAAGAGGAGACTTGATAACTACATATAGAATCATGAAAGGCATAACGACTATAGATAGGATCTAATCAAATGTGATAGTAGAAATACAAGAGGACACGGAAAGAAAATCAAGAAAGACAGTTATAGAAGAGACCTGAAAAAGAACAGCTTTCCACACAGAGTAATAGACATTTGGAACAAGTTAGATGAGAAAGTGGTGTGTGCAAAAACAGTACTCGAATCTAAAAACAGTCTGGATAAAACGAGATATGAAGACGGGACACAACGAGCATAGCTCCCCTTCCCGTAAAATACAGCTAGGTAAAAACAGTACACACACACACACACACACACACACACACACACACACACACACACACACACACACACACACACACACACACACACTCACACACACACACACACACACACACACACACACACACACACACACACACACACACACACACACACACACACACACACACACACACATATATATATATATATATATATATATATATATATATATATATATATATATTTGTTGAGACATTCTGACAGGTTGACGTAAGGGGAGTAGGAAACACAGGAGTCTTAGTCTTGAGTTTATACCTGACAAGTTTCGCCGGAAAAAACACACCTGCGAAACTAGTTAGGAATAACCTCAAGAATAAGACTCCTGTGTTTCCTACACCGCTTACATATATATATATATATATATATATATATATATATATATATATATATATATATATATGCAAAATTACAACACGAGAAAAGAAACTTGAAGGCATTAAGTACTTTCATGGATTACTACCTCTGAGGGTGTAATACACGAAAGTAGACTGCTTTCAAGTTCCTTTTCTTGTAAGGTAATTGCTCATACATTGTTTGACGATGTATATGTTTGCGCGTGTATGTGTATGTGCGTGAGAGATAGAGAGACAGAGAGACAGACAGACAGACAGAGAGAGAGAGAGAGAGAGAGAGAGAGAGAGAGAGATTTTATCTAAAATAACCAGCGCTTCTGTCCTTGTGGACAATACTACTCCGAAGGGGTGGAGTCATGGAGAGGTGGCATATGAAGGTTAGCTGAATGAAGGGAGGGGACAGCAATTAAAAGTTATCAGCATTTTTCGTGAAGATTATATGTATATATATATATATATATATATATATATATATATATATATATATATATATATATATATATATATATACATACCCACACATGCATCAAGTTCCCTTTTCCCCTTATAGAAGGGTAAGCCGAGTCAAACCACACACCCATTTCTTACACAAAACCCACTGAACACTCCTCCCATCTCAACGCCTAGTAGACAAAGGGTCATCTCCGCCATGCCGCTTGGGTCAAAGGCAATGTGATGACGTGTAGTACATTCACTGCAGAGCTCGACAGCCGGAGCTGGTTTACCCCTACCGCTTCATTATATCTTCGAAATAATAAGGAAATGTGATTGCTACATTAGACTACTACTGTATAGATTACATTAGTATGCCTTTGTTGTGTGTGTGTTTTTTTAATCTAATTCAATGAAGAACTTAGATTTTGTAACAGTAACGATGCTATGGCGAAACAGGACTAAAACAGAATAATCAATCTAGTAACATCATTCCATGACGTCACTACCGCACAACAAACAACAGTTTTCTTACATTAACAAAACAAATATATCATTCAAATTAGGCACGGGTTGTTGTATATATAGTTGTGGGGGTATAGGTATGTCTTCGGTCAGGTCTAAGTGTTTAGTGCCGTATCAGATGTTCATGCTAGGTTTGAAATGTCTGTCAAGATGTTTATAGTACAATTTGTTAAGCGTTGGAGTTCACCTTAGTTAAGTAATTGGACGATTGCAGTATGGTGAAGTGAAGAAACGGTGGGTAAAGTTCTGAGCTGTTTTATGATAGTAGCTGTTTGAGAGACAAGTCATCAGACTCGATCTACAGAATCTGCAATAGACATTATCTGCAGAACTACACTTTTGTAAACGTCAGATATCAAACTAACCATAAGGATAAACATTTTCTTAAGTCAGGGATACTTGTAAAAGGGTGTAGCTTGTTTAAGTGCAATGAAAAAAAAAATATGTTTTCAACATCCCGCTCTAGCCGTAAACCAAATTGACTATCTCGGGCTCGACCTGATGACGCCGTTGGGACAGGATTCGTTCTGGCTAGTTCCAGGATTTACCCAGCTGATAGGTAAGTTGGGTCTCGATCGCTCGAGGTCCCCTCTTCCCATTGATTGAAGAAACAGGAGATAGAGTCGTTATCAGGTCATTAATTCCTTCAGCACAGTTAGATACACTAACTATTCTAGTCATGGTTAGGGACGGACTCGATGTTCTTCATTCCGACGCCCATCTTAAAACCTGCAGTTAGCCGTAACAATATATTAAAAAAGCGTCACAAAATTGATGGAATTAAAGATCAATCCTCCCCGAGGTGGCAGTTCTGACTCTTCGCGAGTGCTAAAACTCTGATTTGCCATTCTCTCGTCCCAATCGCCTGCAGATGACTGCCACTCGCCCTGGCATACAGCTAGCCGCCTCCTGGAATAAGTCCTGACCTCAGGCCGCATCGATCCCGTGGAGTGAGGCCCCATGAACCCCCCCCCCCCACACCGCCCCCAGCGACCTGCAGCAGCAGCTGGGTCAAGTGTTGTTGTGTTCGTCGTTGAAGCTGACGGAACAAAAACTTCGACCTGTTTTCGATGTAGTCCAACAAGCAGGAAACGTCCGCACACGTTAAAGCTGATGGATCCATCCAACACAAAGCGCTATCACCTCTTTCCATACACATACGCACGCACACACACACACACACACACACACACACACACACACACACATATACACACACACACACACATACACACACGCACACACACACACACACACACACACACACACACACACACACACACAAGCTATTTACAGAATCATGAAAGGCATAGAAATTATTGATAGAGAGAATCTGATGAAATGGGATGATAGAAATACAAGAGGACACCGAAAGAAAATCAAGAAAGAGAGCTATAGAAGAGATCTCAAAAAGAACAGCTTTCCTCACAGAGTAATAGACACTTGGAACAAGTTAGATGGGAAAGTGGTGTGTGTAAAAACAATACATCAACTTAAAAATAGTTTAGATAAAATGAGATATGAAGACGGGACACCACAAGCATAGCTCCCCTTCCCGTAAAATACAACTAGGTAAATACAATTGAGTAAACACACACACACACACACATACACACACACACACACACACACACACACACATACATATATATATATATATATATATGTGTGTGTGTGTGTGTGTGTGTGTGTGTGTGTGTGTGTGTGTGTGTGTGTGTGTGTGTGTGTGTGTGTGTGTGTGTGTGTTATATACAACGGTCTCTAAGCTATGCGCATGTGCGTGCGCACATATGGTTTACAACTAGCGCACATAAAGAAAAAATGTGCACATACAAGGTTTTCAAATTATATCATAATCCATTTAATAAAGAAGTTCCACCCAAACCTCAACTTACAAATTCTCTAAAAATATGGTAACTTGCCAATCGCCAAACAAATTATTGTTTCTCTCTCTCTCTCTCTCTCTCTCTCTCTCTCTCTCTCTCTCTCTCTCTCTCTCTCTCTCTCTCTCTCTCTCTCTCTCTCTCTCTCTCTCTCTCTCTCTCTCTCTCTCTCTCTCTCTCTCTCTCTCTCTCTCTCTCTCTCAAAGGATTACAAAGGTGGAGCATGCCGACAGGAGACCTTTTGGTCCATAACTAGGTCGGATGCGATGGTCCATATCTAGGTCTTTGTTATGGACCAAAAGGTCTCCTGTCGGCATGCTCCACCTTTGTAATCCTCTCTCTCTCTCTCTCTCTCTCTCTCTCTCTCTCTCTCTCTCTCTCTCTCTCTCTCTCTCTCTCTCTCTCTCTCTCTCTCTCTCTCTCTCTCTCTCTCTCTTCCAACTCTAGCGCTTCCTTTGCAAACGAAATTACTTTGGCCCCATGGGTGCACGCGCACATACTTTACATAGAAAGAAAAGTTTGCACATAAGCAAATTTCTCCGCACACTCGCAGCAGAAAATTAGAGGTTATATATATATATATATATATATACATATATATATATGTATATATATATATATATATGTATATATATATATATATATGTATGTATGTTTATATATGTATATATATTTATATATATGTATATGTATATATATATATATGTATATATATATACATATATATATATATACATACATATGTGTATATATATTATATATATATATTATATATATACACATATATATGTATATATATATATATAATATATATATATATATACATCATACACACATATACCAAAGGCTTTTTTTTTCCTTACACGGGAGGTAGCCAGAAGAAAAAGGCATAGAAACCACTCCCACCCATTCCATCCCCTACACACTCCACTGCCCTGGGTCACAAGCAGTGTCGCAAGACACAGCACGTCCACAGCAAGGCCGCTTTATTAATTCGGCAACCCCCCCCCCTCCCCGTCCCTTCATGCAGAAAATGAGAAGACGGGGAGAAATCCCTTCGGACTGCGTCAATTTATTTCTCATGCATACTCCCTTACCCCCATCCCCCATCCACTCCACCTCATGCATCACAACATCATCCATATGCAACCCTTTTGCATTCACCCCTATCTTCTGTCCTCTCCCGGCCTTCTTCAACAGACTTTCCTCTCTTTCCCAGTGCCCCTTTTACCCCATCCACCCATCTCATCCTAGGACGCCCTCTCATGTTCACTCCCCCCACATCTGCCTTCCACACCTCTTTTACTAATCTTCCTTCACTCATTCTTCCCATGTGTCCAAACCATCCCAATACTCTTTCATCTACCCTATCTCCCAACTCCCTCTCCACTCCTGTTCTCCTCCTCACCTCATTTCTCACTCTACCTGGCCTAGTAACCCCTATCATACTTCTCAGGCATTTCATCTCAAACACATTCAAACTCCTTCTCTCTTCCTCTCTTATGTTCCATGTTTCTGCCCCATACAGTGCTGTTGGCACAATCACTCCTTCATACAATCTCCTTTTAGCATCCATTCCCAAATGTCTATTTCTCATTACACTTTTTAATCCCCCAAGGCATGTACTCGCTTCTCTCTATCTACATTCTACCTCCACCCCCACTCCTCCCTTTCCTGTCACATTCGCACCCAAGTATCTAAAACTATCCACTTTCTTCAGTCTTTCTCCCTTAATACTCACTTCCAGCCTGCTACCACTCTCTCCTCTTGTGCATTTCATCACCTTACCTTTACCCACATTTATCTTCAGCTTCTTTCTTTCACACACCTTCTCAAACTCTGTCACTAACTTCCTCAATCCCTCCTCCGATCCTGCTACAAGCGCAGTGTCGTCAGCAAACAACAACTGGCTTATCTCCCACTTTTCTCCATTTTCTTTAACCATCTCCAACCCCCTACCCACTACCCTTGCATTCACCTCTCGCACCACTCCATCCATGTAAAGATTGAACAGCCAGGGCGACATAACACATCCCTAACGAAGCCCCACCTTTACCTCAAACCATTCACTCTCTACATTTCTAATCCTAACACAAGGTCTACTACTCTCGTAAAAACTTTTGTCTGCTCTTAACAGTTTTCCTCCTATCCCATATATCTGCAGTACCTCCCACAGTGCCTTCCTGTCTACCCTGTCGGAAGCCTTTTTCAGATCCATAAAAGCCCTAAAAACATCTTTACCTTTTCCTATAGCTTTCTCACATATCTGTCTCACCACAAAAGTCTGATCTACACAACCCCTACCTGTCCTAAAACCACACTGTTCCTCACCAATTACTCCCTCTGTTCCTCTCCTAATCCTCTCAATCAAGACCCTCCCATAAGCCTTCTCAACTACGCTCAACAAGCTAATCACTTTGAAACTACTACTCTCACACTTGTCCCCTTTTCCCCTGCAAAACAGAACTATACAGGCACTCCTCCAGTCCTCTGGCACTCTACCCTCTCTTAAACAAACATTAAATAATCTCACCAGCCAGTCCACCACAGCTGTACCTCCTTTTTTCAGACATTCTGCATGGCATCTATCCAACCCAGGTGCCTTACCTGTTCTTATCATCTTAACAGCTGCTTTCACTTCATCTTTCCCTATTTCTCCTTCATTTTTCTCACTCATCATGGTTATTTTTTCCCAATGCAACTACCTTTCCCTCCCTATTCTCCTTCACATTTAGCAATTCCCTAAAATACTCTGCCCACCTTCCTCTCACTGCCTTCTCATCCATTATCATCTCTCCATCAGCACCTTTTACCTTTTCTTCTCTACTTGATTCGCCTCCTCTTACTCTCTTGATTTCTTTCCAAAACATCTTTTTATTACTTTCAAAATTTTCTGTCATACTCTTACCCCATTTCACATCTGCTCTCCTCTTTGCCTCCTTTATCTTATGCTTGACTTCCCTTCTCTTTACTTTGTACCTCTCATACGATTCCTTCGTCCTAATCTGTAGCCAATCTATGAAAGCCTCCTTCTTCACTTTTACATCCTTCTTTGCTTCCTCATCTCACCATTCACTACACTTCCTTCTATTTCCTCCCAGCCCTCCTTGTTCCACATACCATTTTTGCACACCTTATGACTCCCTCTTGAACCATCCCCATTCCTCCTCCACTCCTAGTTCTGCTCTATCCTTCACTCCCTCCCACTCCTCTCTCAGCTTCTTCTGATACTCATTTTCATTTTCTTTCTCATTTAAGCAGTTCACTCTATGTACCTCTCTACCTTCTGCCCATTTCCTCTTTCTCCATCTATCTCCATCTAGGAGATGGATTCCTAGTCCTAATCCCCGTCCCGTTTTTTGTCGCCATTTACGACTCAAGTGGGAAGACTTGGTGACAGCATTCTATCACCCACAGGGTAGGCGAAAAAAGGAAATGAATATTTAGAGAAATGGTACAGGACAGTAACAAGGGGTTGGGGGACAGCATAACGGAGGAACAGTGGTAGTATAATAAAAGTGGCATTATTTCTCTATGAACAGAGTCTTCCTCTTTCACAGACAAAATTATGTGTGGCTCTGGTCCGTAGGGGCGCCCCATATAGACCCTAAAGTATCTACAGCATGCTACTTTGCCACAATAACCTGCAGCCAATACCCCAGACGGGAAATTAGAAAGAATCCAAAAAGCAACGACAAAGATGGCCCCAAAACTTTCAGAATTGATATACGAATAAAGATTAGCTAAACTGGAACTATCAACCCTGGAACAAAGAAGAGAAAGAGGAGATCTACTGGCCATTTACAGAATCATGAAAGGCATGGAAGTCCTTGACAGAGAAGATTTATTAAAGTGGAATAAAAGAAAAACAAGGGGACATGAAAAGAAACTCAAAAACGATAGTTATAGAAGAGATCTGAAAAAAAAAAAAATTCCACACAAAGTGCTGGATGTCTGAAACAAACTGGACGAAACAATAGTGTGTGCAAACACCAAACAAGAATTTAAGAACAAACTAGATGTTGCGAGATAAGGACGGGTTAGTACGAGCATAGCTCCCCTTACCGTATAATACAACTAGGTAAATACATATATATATATATATATATATGTATATATATATATATAAATGCACACACACATATATATATACATATATACACACACACATACATACATAATTATTTTATTTATCTATTTTTACTGCGAAATGGGTGGATTGATACATTAAGCCAAATGCCTTCAACCTAACCACATTATCATCGCAGTTGTCACGATTGTGCAGTCGTGTAACGTCATGACCACGCACAATGAGACATCATTGTGATCCTTCGCCACATCGGCGTCCTTTGGGAGGCGATTTTGGTCGTAATGAAATAAGTAAAGTGCACCAAAGTAGCGAAGAGGAGCAATGAGTTACAAAAACAGAGCATGTAACGGAGCCAAGATATCCTAGCAGTACCACTAGGCAATGTAGTTCACTTTGCAACAGTATTTTTTTATTTTTTATTACTGCTGTTGTTACCATTATCATTATCATTGTTTTAATCATTATCATAAATATTATTATTATTATTACTATTATTATTATTATTATTATTATTATTATTATTATTATTATTATTATTATTATTATTATTATTATTATTATTATTATTATTATTATTATTATTATTATTATTATTATTGTTATTAATATTATTATTACTATTATTATTATTATTATTATTATTATTATTATTATTATTATTATTATTATTATTATTATTATTATTATTATTATTATTATTATTATTATTATTATTATTATTATCATTATTATTATTATTATGAGAGGAATAGAGGGAGTAATTGGTGAGGAACAGTGTGGATTTAGATCGGGTAGAGGTTGTGTAGATCAGATTTTTGTGGCAAGACAGATATGTGAGAAAGCTATAGGAAAGGGGAAGGATGTTTTTTGGGCCTTTATGGATCTGGAAAAGGCTTACGACAGGGTAGACAGAAAGGCACTGTGGGAGGTTTTGCAGATATACGGGATAGGAGGAAAGCTTCTAGGAGCTGTTATTAGTTTTTATGAGAGTAGTAGAGCTTGTGTCAGGATTAGAAATGGAGAGAGGGAGTGGTTTGAGGGAAAGGTGGGACTTCGTCAAGGATGCGTTATGTCACCCTGGCTGTTCAACTTATACATGGATGGGTGCGAGAGGTAAATGCAAGGGTAGTGGGTCAGGGATTGGAGATGGTTAAAGAAAATGGAGAAAAGTGGGAGGTGAGCCAGCTGTTGTTTGCGGACGACACTGTTGGTGTCAGAGTTTGGGAGAGTGTGTGAAAGAAGAAAGCTGAAGATAAATGTGGGTAAAAGTAAGGTGATGAGATGTACAAGGAGTGAAAGTGGCAGTACTCTGGAAGTGAGCATTAAGGGGGAGCGACTGGAGGAAGTGGATAGTTTTAGATACTTGGGTGCAAATATGGCAGGAAAAGATGGAGTGAAGGTGGAGGTAGAATGTACACTGAGAGAAGCGAGTAAATGCCTTGGTGGATTAAAAAGTGTAATGAGGAATAGACATTTGGGAATGGATGCTAAGAGGAGACTGTATGAAGGAGTGATTGTGTCAACAGCACTGTATGGGGCAGAAACATGGAACATAAGAGAGGAAGAAAGAGGGAGTTTGAGTGTGTTTGAGATGAGGTGTCTGAGAAGTATGATGGGGGTTACTAGGCTGGATATAGTGAGAAATGAGGAGGTGAGGAGGAGAACAGGGGTGGAAAGGGAGTTGGGAGATAGGGTTGATGAAAGTATTAGGATGGTTTGGACACATGGAAAGAATGAGTGAAGAAAGACTAGTAAAAGAGGTATGGAAGGCAGATGTGGAGGGAGTGAACATGAAGGGACGTCCTAGGATGAGGTGGATGGATGGGGTGAAGGGGACTTTGGGGGAAGAGGGGAATGTCTGTTGAGGAAGGACGGGAGAGGACAGAAGACAGGGGTGAATAGAGAATGGTTGTATATGGATGATGTTGTGATGCATGAGGTGGAATGGGCGGGGGGATGGGAGATGAGGTAGTATGTGTGAGCAAATTTGACGCAGCCCGAAGGGATTTCTCCCCGTCTTTTCCTTTATGCATGGGGGGACGGAGAGGGGGGGTCGCCGATTTAATGAATCGGCCTTGCTGTGGATGTGCTGTGTCTTGCGACACTGCTTCTGACCCAGGGCAGTGGACAAGGTGCAGGGATGACCCTTCATCCAGGAGGTGCTAAGATGAGAGGGAGGGTGGAGGGGTGTGGAGTGTATTCAGGGATGGAATGGGTGGGAATGATTTTATGCCTTTTCCTTTTTGGCTACCTCCCTTGTAAGGGGGAAAAAGCCTTGGTATATGTATGTATTATTTTATTATTATTATTATAATTTTTATTATTATACATTATTATTATTTTATTATTATTATGTTATTGTTATTATTATTTTATTATTTCATTTTATTATTATTATTATTTTATTCTTCTTCTATTTTATTATTATTTTTCATTATTATTTTATTTTTATAATATTTTGTTTTTATTATTATTTTATTTTATTGTTATTTTATTTTCATTATTATTTTATTCCTATGATTACTTTATTATTATTATTATTCTATTTTTATTATTTTCATTTTCGTTATTATTTTATTTTTATTATTATTTTATTATTATTACTATTGTATTTTTACTATTATTATATTATTATTATTATTTGATTATTATTATTTTATCATTATTATTATTATTTTATTATTATTATTTTATTATTATTATTATGATTGTATTATTATTATTATTATTTTATTATAATCATTATTATTATTATCATTATTATTTTATTATTATTATATTATTATTATTATTATTATTATTATTATTATTATTTCATTGTTATTATTATTCTATTATTATTTATTGTTATTATTGTTATTATTATTATTTTATTATTAATATTCTTTTATTCTTATTATTTTATTATTACTATTATTTTATTACTATTATTATTATATTATCATTATCATTTTATTATCATTATCATTTTCTCGTTATCATTATCATTTTATTGGTATCACTATCATTTTATTATCATTATTATTTTATTATCATTATTATTTTGTTATTATTATTTTGTTATCATCATTATTTTGTTATCATTATTATTTTGTTATCATTATTATTTTATTATCATTATTATTTTGTTAACACTATTATTTTGTTATCATTATTATTTTGTCATCATTATTATTTTGTGATCATTATCATTTTGTTATCATTATTATTTTATTATCATTATTATTTTATTATCATTATTATCTTATTATCATTATTATCTTATTATCATTATTATCTTATTACCATTATTAATCTTATTATCATTATAATTTTGTTATCATTATTATCTTATTATCATTATCATCTTATTATCATTATCATTTTATTATCGTTACTACTTTATTATCATTACTACTTTATTATTATTTTATTATCATTATTATCTTATTATCATTATTACCTTATTATCTTATTATCATTATTACCTTATTATCTTATCATATCATTATTATTTCATTATCATTAT
>NC_134797.1:19172540-19180040 GCF_046742065.1 Oratosquilla oratoria | reverse complement strand
ATCATCATCATCAATCATCATCATCATTCATCTCAGAGACACGGAGTCCATTTCTATGGCAGAAAACCCCTTGTCTTATAACCCGCTTAGTGAACTTCTCTTGAAACCCAGTCTCAGCGTGATAGCCCTCCTCCCAAATGTCTGGAGGATCCGTCCGTGAGCCTTCATCGACGAAAGGATCCGGCCAGTCCTTTAAATGCGAAGAGTCCTTTTTGCTGCAAGTGTAGGTCCCGACTCGGATTCCCTGCGAGAACTGCTCGGAACTTTTTCTTCTTCCACATGTCGCTGTCACATTATGATGCGCCGCCGGACGCGGCCAGATTATGGACTAGTTCAATTAACTTAATAAGATCCCCTTACGACAGGAACCAGAACTTGATATAATGAGCACCATCTCCCCTCCCCTGGTTAAAACACTATCATAACCTTTCGAGTCTAAAGAGTCATAAGGGAGACTTTGCTATAGCCAACAACAGTGTGACACCGGTCTTTGGGTATTTTCTTTGAGTGTCAATGCCTCGCTGTCCGCAAAGAGCAAGTGCCCTTGTAGTTGTCATCGGCGGCGACTTAGACTTTTTATCCCTTTATTTCAGTGCCAAAAATTTAAATCTGTACATAACAATAACCTCGTTATCAACCCCCCAGCCATATTGTCACATCTAATCCTCCCCCGACTCCCCCAATACCAACATACCAACTTACGTTAAAAAATAATTAAACAATTTTAGATTCAACTCTTTCTTGTAAGATATTTACTTTGACAGCATCTGATTTGATTCTCAACAGATTACGATGGAATAGTAGACATGAGATTGGATCCCCTTTTTCATATTACAGTACCATTTCTCTCCCATGTCATGTTCAGTGAGGGAGACATCTGCTAAATAAAATAATATTCTCTTAGTAAATAGATCGACAGAATTTAATGTTATCATAAGGACATGTTGCAATCAAATTCTGCTAACCTGAGCAATGACGGGAATCTATTTGATAATGACTGTGCTGAATTGTGTGAGACATAAGAGATGAATGACTGTGCTGAATTGTGTTAGACATAAGAGATGAATCAAAAGAGAAAGTCATGAGAGGTGCTTGAGGAGTCATGCAATCAAAAATGTCCAAGGAACAATACGATTCAAGAATGGACATGGGTGTAAATGGGATTAGCCTAAACTAAGGTGTATTGCTCTTGATACAAGAATGAAGCGATTTGCGATAGATATCATCAGGGAATGTTTGGTAAGGTTAAAACAATATATTATATTATGCTTTTTATTTCACAATATCAATAATAATAAATCAGCATTCAACACTATTCAACTTGTTTTTATCATCATACAATATAAAGTTTTTGTCGTTGAAGGAGAACGCATGCTGATGTGGTATCAAGGATTGCATTGTATTTAGTTTCCGAAGACCAGCGCTTCTATTTTTGGAGACTCACGCTTAAGAGATAAAGCAGGGGTGGTAAAAAAATATATATATATAGATTTAAGGTGTTATCACACTGGGCTATTTTTCCTCCGACTGTTGGAGTTCATTTGCAGCTTGCAGCTTTTGGGAATAAATCTAATATGCTGGATGAAAATAAAAATCTACCAGCATACCAAGTAACATTCTATGTAAATTTATCAGTAAACAATATAGTTTGCCAGAGAGTGATTTTACGGCGAAAAAGTTCTGGAGGTGGGCGATACCCAGTTTGATAATAACCCTTTGAAGGACAGAAGAAAGGAAGGATAGAAATTGAATGCAACCGTCGTTCTTGAGTGGCTTGATTGGTCACTAAATACCCTTACGTGTTGACATTTGTTTATATAATTTTTTTACGCTCATAGAGCGACAAACCTAGTACAGTAGGTACTTTCTATTTATACATAGTATGCGTGACGCGCAGGTCACATTACTACGTACAGTGAAGCTATACGACAATAATAAGAACATAAAAAAGAAGGAGACTGCAAGAGACCACAAGACCCACACTAGTCAGTTCCATTACATCCTGTAAGGAGAAATATATTGGTAAAGAAGGCGAGGTAAGCTTTACCATCCACCAAAGTATGGGTGTCGAATAAGGACAGTGTCTAGATTATTGTCAGTTAAGAACAAGTGACACACATGTACTGAGTCTTGGTTTTGGGGCAATAGGCCTCCTACTGAGGGACATTAGAAGCAGTAGTGGTGGAGCCTGTTGGCGTTGGGGCGGTCGCACAGCTTGCAGGTGGAGTAGTGTGGTACGTCCCCCACCTCAGAGACTTGCCACCGCGGTCCGTAACCCAGGCGAAGCCGTGCAATCACGATATTGTGTTTGCGAACGAGGAGCCCGTGCTTGCGATACCTCGGGAGAGAGACACGGAAGTGGTCGCAGTGTTGTATTGATACACTTTGTGCGCGCTCTGCATTCATGTGGTGAAGAGTGGCAGAGTATATGATCTTATAGCAGAGGGGGGAGGATGTGGCATCGTCGGGCAGTGGCATTTTTGACGAGGAGATCTGCCTTTTCATTGGCAGCGATTTCAACATGGGAGGGAATCCACAGAAAGCTTATGGTGAGAGAATGTTCTTGAACTGTGACTAGCTTTGTAAAATGTGATAGGTGAGGGGGCGGTGTATGGGTTGTGAAGACGAGATGGCCTTTAGGGTGGGCTGGGAGTCACATTACCACGCCATTCAGTCGCCGCTGACAGAGTAGGTTAACAGGCAGCAGGAGTGTCTGTAGTTCGCAGTACGTAGAACTGAACGAGTTGGGTAACCTGCGACCAAACCAGCCTCCCTCATTTGGCTCCACATCCAGTGAGTAGACGCCGCACACCGCGCTACCGTCTGGCTGTAAGGACCTGTCTACGTAGAGATGGTGAGCGACAGGGATGGAGGAGGACACTGCAGTGATGTGTTCCAAGGCTTATTGTTTTTGGAGGAGCGGTGTTTTTTTTTTTTTTTTTTTTTTTTTTTTTTTTTTTTTTTTTTTTAAGTGAGTGTGAAGGTGACATGAGGCTGTGGAATCCTCCATGGAGGCGGTCCGTGATCAACCTCGGCTATAGGGACTTCGATGTGAAGGCGCTGCAGGGTGGAGCACACTGTGTTAACGAGGGACACAGTGGAGGGCGAGGTCAAGTAAAGCTCTTAAGACATGGGAATAGTGCGAGGCCAGATGGGGTGAGTGGAGGCACTTGACGCTGAAGGAGAAGATGTTAGAGTGTCTTCTTTTAATAACTGAAGGGAAATTAAGTTCGATCTGCATGTTTACTACTCTGGTGGATGTGGAGCATCCAAGAATGTACCGCATCACTCTGTTCTGGAATCTTTCTAAAGGCACCAAGGAGGTCTTGGAGAGTTAACCGAGGGCTGAGGAGAGATAGACTATGACTGACCGAATGAAGGCAACATAATATATGATTCTTGCCAAGGTGGTGGATAGTCCAGCGGCATTTTTGGTGAGGCATTTAAAGGGGATAAAGAGCTGTTCTAGCCTGTGGAGGAGGTCTTGGATGATGGGATGGATGCGCTGCCAAGCAGGTATGGCTGGAGTGATGCGTACTGGCGCTCCCAGGTACAGGTACTGTGCGCGGGGCGGGATGACACTGTCCTGCAGTGAACACTGGCAGTGTTCCGGGGCTCCTAGGAGAGAATACTTGACTCTTTTCTGGGGAAAGGATGAGGCCACAGGCGGATGTCGACTCGTAGAAGGAGTGAAGAGTCGCTGTAGGTCAGTGGCAAAAGTGGAGTGCACACAGATATCGTCAGAGTAGCAGGTGACAGTTGTGCCGGGAATGTTGGGGAGAAGGGATAGCAGGTGGTATATCAGGGCGTTAAAGAGGAAGGGACTTAAAACCCCACCCTATGGAGTACCAAGTTGGAATTCCCTGGAGATACTGCACGTTCCCTGGAATAGTACACGTGAGTACCTGTTTGAGATATAGCCACGGATCCACCTCAGGAGGTTGCCTTGGACGCCAAATTCCACGAGCTGGTCGATAATAATCTCCCTGTTGGCTACGTCGAAAGCACTCTTGAAATCAAGAAATGCTACCACACCGTTAGGGGATAGGCGGACATGTAGGTCCATCAGGCAGTGGTGTGTGCTCCTCTGTGGTAAGAAACCATGCAGTGATAGCTTATCCTGTAATCGAAACATAAGGCAATTGAGGACTTTACAAATACAGAAACAGGGGGTGAGTGAAATAGGCCTGAATTTGTCTGTGGCAGATTTGGGGATGGGTACAATGGTACTAAGTGTCCAGGCAAAAGTTGTAGAGTTGCAGCAAAGGATTGCCAGGGACTTTAAGGAGCAGGCGGAGGACTTGATAAACGATGCCATCATCCCCGGGAGCTGTTGTTTTGCTTGTGACAAGAGCACGACGCAATTCGTCCTCAGTCTCAGTGATGGGCACGTCGTCATCTTCATCCGTTCGTAATGATGCAGCTATTAGACACAGGGTGCAGATATTCTTGTGGGTGGAGAGTACCTCTTGAATGGGGGTGGGAAGATTGTTTGCCTGTGCTTGTTCAAACCAAGTACTTAGCAAGTCATGTGCATATTGGGCTGGGCTGTGGTGAAGAGCATTCGATGTTTTTTCTTGACGACTTTGTTTATCAGGTTCCATACTTTAGCAAAGCGTTCGACAAGGTGCCACACCAGAGACTACTAGATAAAATCAAAGCCCATGGCATAGGAGGAAAAGTGTTAGAATGGATTAGAGCTTGGATTAGTAACAGAAAACAGCGGGTGACCATAATTGGAGTAAAATCTAGGTGGGGCAATGTTACTAGTGGGGTCCCACAGGGCTCAGTTTTGGGTCCCTTGTTGTTCATTATGTACGTAAACGACTTAGACGACGGGATAAATAGTGATGTTAGTAAGTTTGCGGACGACACTAAAATAGGACGCCTAATTAGGTCAGGAAATGATGCAGAGATTCTGCAGGATGATCTTAACAAATTGTTCACATGGTCGGTGAAATGGCAAATGAACTTCAATATCTCTAAGTGTAGCGTGTTAAACGTAGGGCTACACAACCCCGAAAATAGATACAGCTTAGATAACACGCTTTTAGTGAAAACTGAGTGCGAGAGAGACTTGGGAGTTCTAGTGAGTCCGGACCTTAAAACCAGGAAACAGTGCATTAGCGCCAGGAATAAAGCTAACAAAGCATTAGGTTTCATTGCTAGGACGGTAACAAATAGAAGTGCAGAGGTAATAATTAAACTCTAGCGATAGTTAGACCCATCCTTGACTATGCGGTACAGTTTTGGTCTCCGTCCTACAGATTGGACATCAATTCACTAGAATCAGTACAGAGAAGAATGACCAAAATGATACATGGACTCGTAAATTTGCCTTACGAAGAGAGGCTTAGGCACCTTAACTTACACTCTCTGGAAAGACGCAGAGTGCGGGGTGATCTAATCGAGGTGTTCAAGTGGATCAAAGGCTTTAACAAGGGTGATGCAAACAAGGTCATCATATTAAGACAACAGGGCAGGACTCGCAGTAATGGTTATAAACTGGACAAATTTAGATTTAAGAGGGAAATAGGCAAGAATTAGTTTACTAATAGGGTGGTCGACGAATGTAGTAAGCGCTGAAACTATCAGTTGCTTTAAGAAACGATTAGACAACTTTAAGGATGGGGATGACAGGTGGTGATGGATACGGAGCTCCCTAGTGTAGGCCTTATGGTCTCTTGCAGTCTCCTTCATTTTTATGTTCTTATATTCTTATGTTCTGATACGGAGCCAAAGCTCATGCTGTCGATATATTTCTTCCACGACTCGGTATGGGCACACTGCTTCAGGGCAACGAGGTAATTTCTGGATGTTTGGTAATGGAGGAGATTAGCAGGTGTTGGGCACCTTTGAAAAATTATGCCATCTCTCTCAGCCTTCTTTTCCGCCTATAGGATGCATCGGCCCAGCGTCCAGGCGTAGACCTGGCGGTATTTTTTGATGTGTGGCCTTGCGACGTTTTCACCTACCTAGGCCACCTTGGCTACTTTCGTCAGTTTCTCCCCTTGTTGCCTCCAGTCATCCAACTTTGTCAAGTTCTGTTTAGTTATATGATCTTCTGTCCAGAATTAAATTCTTGGGTTTTCTATATATTTCTTCAGTTAATTCTTATACAATGTGCTCCAAAGGAATCCCAAGAGACCACGTATGCAAGCACCTACGTGAGCTTTGCTGTGACGTAGTGATTTCTTTAGTCCAATGATCTTTAACTTTATATATAAGATCCTCTCCAAAGGCCGTGATCTTACAATCGTGAACCAATTGAATTTTCTCCTCCTCCACCCTTTCACCGATCAAATTTGTTGTTATAAATCTATATGGCAATATTGTTTACTTAAATAATCTCGAATCTCTGCATATCTCATTTAGGTTACAAAGAATACCATGTCAGCAATTCATTCGAGCCCCCGGTCATTGTTTACAAATAAGGCCATTCTTGACATGATGGGCATACAAGACATAACCTGAGAACGGGGGTACCTCTGTCCCAGGTTCTGGTGGCCAACAAAAGCTTCTTGGATAAGTATAACTTGTAGTTGGTGTCGGCCTACATAGGTCTTGAGGGAGGTAAATTTCGGATAACTGTTGATGCCATAAACATTCCAAGTGATGGTGTGAAATTTTATCTCGTTAGCGAAGTCTGCCTTTAGGTTTTCAGGTGGCTGGCGGAGACGATGACGTGGAGGTGGTGCCGCTCTGAGGCGTGTGTCGTTGTGGTTTGATAGATATTAGGTTACTGAACCTTTCGAACCAGCTGGTGAAGGCCTCCAGTTTCTCGGAGAAGGTGACGACAGACGTGATGACGACTTGGTGGGATTCGACAAGCGTGGCTTGTTGTGCGGCGAGGCTATCGATGTGTTTTTTAATTGCGTCAAAGCGCGGTGTAATTGCTCTGCAATGTGCTGTTAGATTGGCAACGGCCTCGCAGTGGACAATTACTTGCGGCGAGTCAGGCAGGTTTGAGGGTGTCAGCGGTGGGACAGCTCTTGGGTGTAACCGAGGGGGTGGTGATGGCGCGTATGCAGTCTGGGAGGTGGCCACCTAAGCGCGCTTCGTACATCCGTGCCATACATTCCCCACGGGTTCGTGACAGCGGGGTTGTTTCCACATGGATGATTTTGGGGTGGGAAGCTGGTCGGCTGTAGAAGCTTCATTAGTATTGGTGAGTTGAGAGGGGGTGCGATGTGGGCAAGTGCGGAAGGGGTGAGTACCTGCACACCAGCAACACTTGTCAATGGAAGCAGTACAATACCAAGATATATGTCCGACACCCCCAGTATCTGAAGCACCAAGGCTGTTCAGCTTTCATCCTTCGAAACTCGCACGGTGATAGGCAAGGAAGGAAGCTGGTGTGATGTTCTGTAGGTGGTGGTTGGGGTTGCTTCAGACGATGATAAGGCGGTTGGTGGGTATCCCGTGTTGGTAGAAGCGGCGTACGCTGTATACGCCCGGAAGGTTTTTTTGCTTGGGACGGGACAACGCCGACAAGGTAGT